>NC_086454.1:341649011-341934011 GCF_028390025.1 Pseudophryne corroboree
GTGGGTTCCCCCGATAAGAAACTGGTTATTTCTAAAAAGTTACTGATGGCGTACCCTTTCCCGCCAGAGGATAGGTCACGTTGGGAGATATCCCCTAGGGTGGATAAGGCGCTCACACGTTTGTCAAAAAAGGTGGCACTGCCGTCTTAGGATACGGCCACTTTGAAGGAGCCTGCTGATAAAAAAGCAGGAGGCTATCCTGAAGCCTGTATATACACACTCGGGTACTATACGGAGACCTGCAATTGCCTCAGCATGAATAGTGCTGCTGCAGCGTGGTCTGATACCCTGTCAGATAATATTAATACCCTAGACAGAGATAATATTTTGCTAACATAGAGCATATTAAAGACGTCGTCTTATATATGAGGGATGCACAGAGGGATATTTGCCGGCTGGCATCCAGAATTAAGGCAATGTCCATTCTGCCAGGAGGGTATTAGAGACCCGGCAGTGGACAGGTGATGCTGACTTTAAAAGGCACATGGAGATTCTGCATTATAAGGGTGAGGAATTGTTTGGGGATGGTCTCTGGGACCTCGTATCCACAGCAACAGCTGGGAAGAAAATTTTTTACCTCAGGTTTCCTCACAGCCTAAGAAAGCACCGTATTTTCAGGTACAGTCCTTTCGGCTTCAGAAAAGCAAGCGGGTCAAAGGCGCTTCCTTTCTGCACAGAGACAAGGGAAGAAGGAAAAAGCTGCACCAGACAGCCAGTTCCCAGGATCAAAAATCTTCCCCCGCTTCCTCTGAGTCCACCGCATGACGCTGGGGCTCCACAGGTGGAGACAAGTGCGGTGGGGGCGCGTCTCGGGAACTTCAGGGACCAGTGGGCTTGCCCACAGGTGGATCCCTGGATTCTGCAAGTAGTATCACAGGGATACAAGCTGAAGTTCGAGGCGACTCCCCCTCGCCGTTACCTCACATCAGCCTTGCCTGCTGCCCTCGGAGAAAGGGAGGTAGTACTGGCGGCAATTCACAAGCTGTACTTCCAGCAGGTGAAATCAAGGTACCCCTCCTTCAACAAGGCCGGGGTTACTATTCCAAAATGTTTGGGGTACCGAAACCAGACGGTTCGGTGAGACCCATTCTAAAATTGAAATCCTTGAACACTTATATACGAAGGTTCAAGTTCAAAATGGAATCGCTCAGGGCGATTATTTAAAGCCTGGAGAATTTCATGGTATCACTGGACCTCAAGGATGCTTACCTGCATGTCCCTATTTACCCTCCTCACCAGGAGTACCTTAAAATTGTGGTACAGGATTGTCATTACCAATTCCAGACGTTGCCGTTGGTCTGTCCCCGGCACCGAGGGTATTTACCAAGGTAATGGCCGAAATAATTATCCCGTACTTGGACGATCTCCTTATAAAGATGAGGTCCAGGGAGCAGTTGTTCGTCGGAGTAGCACTATCTCGGGAAGTGCTACAACAGCACGGCTGGATTCTGAATATTCCAAAGTCGCAGCTGGTTCCTACGACGCGTCTACTGTTCCTGGATATGGTTCTGGACACAGAACAAGAAAAAAGGGTTTCTCCCGGAGGAGAAGTCCAAGGAGTTGTCATCTCTAGACAGAGATATCCTAATACAAATACAGGTGTCGGTGCATCAATGCACGCAAGCCCTGGAAAAGATGGTAGCTTCTTACGAAGAAATTCCATTCGGCAGGTTCCATGCAAGGATCTTCCAGTGGGATCTGTTGGACAAGTGGTCCGGGTCGCATCTTCAGATGCATCGGCGGATAACTCTGTCTCCAAGGGCCAGGGTGTCGCCGTTGTGGTGGCTGCAGAGTGCTCCTCTTCGAGAGGGCCGCAGATTCGGCATACAGGACTGGGTCCT
Source organism: Pseudophryne corroboree (assembly GCF_028390025.1). Taxonomy (NCBI): domain Eukaryota; kingdom Metazoa; phylum Chordata; class Amphibia; order Anura; family Myobatrachidae; genus Pseudophryne; species Pseudophryne corroboree. The sequence goes on from NC_086454.1 coordinate 341,650,853, forward strand.
GGTGACCACGGATGCCAGCCTTCGAGGCTGGGGGGCAGTCACACAGGGAAGAAACTTCCAAGGAAAGTCAGGAGTCTTCCCTACACATAAATATTCTGGAACTAAGGGTCATTTACAATGCCCTAAGTCAGGCAAGACCCCTGCTTCAACACCGGCCGCTGCTGATCCAGTCAGACAACATCACGGCGGTCGCTCATGTAAACCGACAGGGCGGCACAAGAAGCAGGATGGCGATGGCAGAAGCCACAAGGATTCTCCGATGGGCGGATAATCATGTGTTAGCACTGTCAGCAGTGTTCATTCCCGGAGTGGACAACTGGGAAGCAGACTCTCAGCAGACACGACCTCCACCCGGGAGAGTGGGGACTTCATCCAGAAGTCTTCCAAATGATTGTACACCGTTGGGAAAGGCCACAGGTAGACATGATGGCGTCCCGCCTCAACAAAAAGCTAAAAAGATATTGCGCCAGGTCAAGGGACCCTCAGGCGATAGCTGTGGACGCTCTGGTAACACCGTGGGTGTACCAGTCGGTGTATGTGTTCCCTTCTCTGCCTCTCATACCCAGGGTAATGAGAATAATAAGAAGGAGAGGAGTAAGAACTATACTCATTGTTCCGGATTGGCCAAGAAGAGCTTGGTACCCAGAACTCCAAGAAATGATCTCAGAGGACCCATGGCCTCTGCCGCTCAGACAGGACCTGCTGCAGCAGGGGGCCTGTCTGTTCCAAGACGTACCGCGGCTGCGTTTGACGGCATGGCGGTTGAACGCCGAATCCTGAAGGAAAAGGGCATTCCGGAGGAAGTTATCCCTATGCTAATTAAAGCTGTGAAAGAAGTGAACGCAAACCAGTATCACCGCATATGGCGGAAATATGTTGCGTGCTGTGAGGCCAGGAAGGCCCCAACGGAGGAATTTCAGCTAGGTCGATTTCTGCACTTCCTACAGTCAGGGGTGACTATGGGCCTAAAATTGGGTTCCATTAAGGTCCAGATTTCGGCTCTATCGATTTTCTTCCAAAATAGAACTGGCTTCACTGCCTGAAGTTCAGACTTTTGTTAAGGGAGTGCTGCATAGTCTGCCCCCGTTTGTGCCTCCAGTGGCACCGTGGGATCTCAACGTGGTGTTGGATTTCCTGAAGTCGCATTGGGTTGAGCCACTTAAATCCGTGGAGCTAAAATACCTCACGTGGAAAGTGGTCATACTGTTGGCCTTGGCGTCGGCCAGGCGTGTATCAGAATTGGCGGCTTTGTCATGCAAAAGCCCTTATCTGATTTTTTTTTATATGGATAGGGCGGAATTGAGGACTCGTTCCCAATTCCTTCCTAAGGTGGTATCAGTTTTTCATGTGAACCAACCTATTGTGGTGCCTGCGGCTACTTGGGACTTGGAGGATTCCAAGTTACTGGACGTAGTCAGGGCCCTGAAAAATATGTTTCCAGGACGGCTGGAGTCAGGAAAACTGACTCGCTATTTATCCTGTATGCACCCAACAAGCTGGGTGCTCCTGCTTCTAAGCAGACTATTGCTCGCTGGATCTGTAGCACGATTCAACTTGCACATTCTACGGCTGGACTGCCGCACCCTAAATCTGTAAAAGCCCATTCCACGAGGAAAGTGGGCTCTTCTTGGGCGACTGCCCGAGGGGTCTTGGCTTTACAAATTTGCTGAGCTGTTACTTGGTCGGGTTCAAACACTTTTGCAAGAGTCTACAAGTTTGATACCCTGGCTGAGGAGGACCTAGAGTTTGCTCATTCGGTGCTGCAGAGTCATCCGCACTCTCCCGCCCGTTTGGGAGCTTTGGTATAATCCCCATGGTCCTTACGGAGTCCCAGCATCCACTTAGGACATCAGAGAAAATAAGATTTTACTCACCGGTAAATCTATTTCTCGTAGTCCGTAGTGGATGCTGGGCGCCCATCCCAAGTGCGGATTGTCTGCAATACTTGTATATAGTTATTGGTTAACTAAAGGGTTATTGTTGAGCCATCTGTTGAGAGGCTCGGTTATATTTCGTACTGTTAACTGGGTATAATATCACGAGTTTACCGGTGTGATTGGTGTGGCTGGTATGAGTCTCTTACCCGGGATTCAAAATCCTTCCTTATTGTGTCAGCTCTTCCGGGCACAGTATCCTAACTGAGGTCTGGAGGAAGGTCATAGTGGGAGGAGCCAGTGCACACCAGGTAGTCCTAAAACTTTCTTTAGTTGTGCCCAGTCTCCTGCGGAGCCGCTATTCCCCATGGTCCTTACGGAGTCCCAGCATCCACTACGGACTACGAGAAATAGATTTACCGGTGAGTAAAATCTTATTTTTTTTTCATATCTGGTCATACGGTCAAGTTGGTTTGAGTAAAAGGATTAGGCTACACAAGTAACACGAAAACGAATTATATATTAAGGCTTTTATAAAACATTTACATCATAAATTAACATACAGAAAGTGAATCTTGGTCATGAATTATCTTGCTATACTGTATAACTAGCTCTGAAAATAAGGAGTGAAACTTTTACTCCATTATCTCTATATCGGAGGAATGTGCTTCTACACTGGCACCAGGAGTTGGATAAACTGACATATGTGGCAGATTTTGCCTGTTTCAGTAACTGCGGTGAAGGCTGTCATTGGTGGCACGTCATCTGTGAAAATAAGTTTAATTTTGCAGCCAGTATTGCGCAAAGGTTGTTTCTGACTGAAGTTGCCTCTTCATATACTTTGGACCCAGTGACTATTATACCCCTTTCACACCGCAGCTTTAACCCGGTAAATTGCCGATTTTTAAGCCTTCCAAAATGGTTCTAGCTGCGGTGTGAAAGGGCCACCTTGAATTTACCGTTTTCAAGATACCGGTATTTTGAAACGGTTAAAAAGCAGGGTCCTACCCGGTTCAGACCCGTTTCATTGTGCAGTGTGAAAGGCTCAAACTGTATTTCCAAGCCACAGAAGGTGATAGGTTGTCTCCATGCATGATGTCACCAGGCAGAAGCAGGAAATAAACTGGAGGAAACGCACGAGAGTGAAGGGAGCGTTTTATTATACAGAATACAGTTTAAATTGGCAAATTGGAGTGATGAGGAGGTTAGGGAGCTGCTTAGGATCAGAGGGGATGAAGAAATATGTAGACAAAACACTGGGACAGTGAAGGATGCAGTAATCTACAAAAATTTGGTAAAGATGCTTGAAGCTGCTGGGTTCCATCGTACGACTAGCCAAATTATTAATAATTAGTTAATAATTATTAATAATGTGTGGGCCAGAAAAGTCCATTTATAATGACAACCACTGTTTTCTATGGGTGAAACGGGTTCAGTGTGAAAGGTACCGAAACGGTAATATACCAGTTACAACATGCGATGTGAAGGGGGTTTAACTGCTCAGACCCGTTTTAAGACCCGTTTTAAAAGCCGGGTTTGCGATGTGAAAGCAGCATAAGTCTTGTATCTGGATGTTCGTAAGTAATTATAACAGGGAAATATTTATCAAATTCCTCAGAACTAGCATCTAGTGAAATGCCAAAATATTTGTTACGTCCTGAAATAACTGCTCTAATGTTTTTAAGTGCTTCAGGTGCTATTGCACCCTGAATGATGTGGGGTTGTTTTTGTGGATGCACATGCATAATTTTCTGCAATTTGAGTCTGGAAACATATTTTTTTTTAAATAAGTGCTTCACATAATCACTGCCAGCAATCAAAATATTATGTTCTACCAAGAACCCTGTGAACAAAACCTCTGCTTTTGTTACATTATCTGCTAATCTAGATTCCGGAGGTGAGGAGAAAGAGGTTAAGGGTGTATTTTGGGTGACTGCCCTAGCAGAAGCACCATGTTTTTCTGTAGCTATATGTTTGGTGATACAGGTTGAGTATCCCTTATCCAAAATGCTTGGGACCAGAGGTATTTTGGATATCGGATTTTTCCGTATTTTGGAATAATTAGATACCATAATGAGATATCATGGTGATGGGACCTAAATCTAAGCACAGAATGCATTTATGTTACATATACACCTTATACACACAGCCTGAAGGTCATTTTAGCCAATATTTTTTAGAACTTTTTGCATGAAACAAAGTGTGTGTACATTCACACAATTCATTTATGTTTCATATACACCTTACATACACAGCCTGAAGGTCATTTAATACAATATTATTAATAACTTTGTATATTAAACAAAGTTTGTGTACATTGAGCCATCAAAAAACAAAGGTTTCACTATCTCACTCTCACTCAAAAAAGTCCGTATTTCGGAATATTCCGTATTTCGGAATATTTGGATATGGGATACTCAACCTGTATCATTATATCCTCCATGACCTACAGAAAAATCAGATGTGCAAAACTCACAAAAAGCAAATGATGACCCTCGCCTTGATTTTTGAAGGAAAGGGGGCTCTTTTCGCCGAGAATCCTTATATAAGCAAAGTCTTTTTGATTTTTTTCTTTGCTGAAGCTTTTTCGTTCGCATCTGCCGTGGCTGGTACTCGTTACAAATGCCTGCTTTATACTCTGATATCTATCATCGTGGAAACAAAAGCACAAACACAACACTTAATTATAGTACACACACACACACACACACACACACACACACACACACACACACACACACACACGTATTCCATTTTCAGTTACAGTGAAGGCTGTGTTCTTTTAATCATGTACATTTACAGGCTGATTCTGAGTCAGACACATTTGTTTGCAGCCACCTTTCTGTATGGCTGCAGCAGCCTACCGTACTTTCCTCTTTATGCTAGAATGCTCTAATCCGCCGATGAATGACGAATATAACTATGCATCCCACCCCTGATTGCCCGCAGTTGCCCTCAATATATGTTCTTGCACCCACACTTCATGTTGGGTGCAAAGGATCTGTCTGAGACAGGTGTCCCATCCTCATCTGCAAGCCACGAGTGAGCATGGAAGTCAGCTTACATGCTCCTGGCACTCTCATGACACTGTCATGAGAGGGATCAGTTAAGTGCGATCATATGGTAGCTGCTCAGTTGCCACCCAGAAATACCCCCACTTAACAGAGACTGTACTCCATTGAACTAATCAATGCAGTTGCCTTTCCAATCTCTACCCAGGAGCATACTGTTTTCTTAGTTCCGGTGCATGAGAGCCAAGGCCCGTATTCACTGGCCGATGTGGGAGAGATGTGTGCTGAGCGAACCGCTCAGCGCACATCTCTCGCACCGCTCAGCACAGCGCGATGTGTGCGGGGCGCTCATTTCACCCGCTGGGTGAAATGAGCGACCTGCTAGATTGGCCTGCATGACGGGGGCTGCGCATCGCTATCGCTGTAGGGGGTACACACGGAGCAATCATGCTTAAAATCTAAGCAATCTAGTCAGATTGCTTAGATTATCGCTCCGTGAGTACCCCCCTTTAGGGATTTCTTTCTATGGCTCATGTCATAGTTGCCGACTTCTGGGCTGCTCTCTCCGGGAGAGAGCAGCCCGTCGGCTCAGCAGGGGGGGCGGGCAGTGAGGTGACGTGACAGGGGGGCGGGCCAGAGGCGGGCCAGAGGCGGAACGGGGCATGGCTTCTGGACTGCGTCATTTAAGCCACCCCCCTGCTGTGTAATGCCGTGATTACCGGCATTATACAGCAGGGGGCGTGGTTACGATGACGCGATTCAACAAGAATCGCGTCATCGCCTGCCCGGACCGCCCACTTTACTCGTTAAGTGGGCGGCGGGCAGAGGGTGCCTGCTCTTCCGGGGGGCCGGGAGGGTCACCCGTTTTTCGGGAGCCTCCCGGCCATTCCGGGAGGGTAGGCAAGTATGGCTCATGTGCAGTATGCTGAAACCAGTGAGATCTGTCAAACTCAGTGGGAGAGATGTATGAAGCAGTGGTAAGTGTGTGTAAGTATGCCAGTGGACAAGTTGCCTATATCAAACAAACAGGTTTGAGGTAACATTTAGCAAGTACATTCTATAAAATGATAGAAGCTGATTGGTTGCCATGGGCAACTGCTCCACTGTTATCCCTGCTTCATACATCTCCCCCTCAGTCCCTTGTACCCAGGCTTTCAGGTGTGGATTATAAGAACTTTAAAAAAAAAATGATAAAATGGAAAACAAAGGGGGACATTTACTAAGCAGTGATAAGAGCGGAGAAGTGAGCCAGTGGAGAAGTTGCCCATGGCAACCAATCAGCACTGAAGTAACATCTATAATTTGCATACTATAAAATGATACAGAGCTGCTGATTGGTTGATGGGGAAATATATCTCCACTGGCTCACTTCTCCGCTCTTATCACTGCTTAGTAAATATCCCCCAAAATCTTTTATCTACTGTAAATAATAAATATATTTTCATCATAATGTATCTTTCTCCTTTCTCACGTCTGTTATCTGCATTCTGAGATGGCAGTATAATAGGAGGAGAGAAGGTAGTGGAGATGGTGCCGCTGCCATTGTGAAATATGCATAAAACAGCTTCCCTTTGCAACTGTGATCGCCTCCACCAGTGATAACCCGTGTGGCCATTACAGGCTGCAGGCATAGATTTCCCCAGACTTAGGCATACTTTCTCTTTAATAGATATCTTAGCCAGAAGAAAGTAATACCGCTTTTAGACTAAAATAGCGGGTTGCAGACGGGAGCCTGACACGGGTGCTACCTGGCTACGACCCACATCGGCCCCCTTGCCCACTGCAGTCACCAACCCGGCATATTGCTAGGTTGGGGACATTGCTGATGACGGGGCGGTGATTGGAGATCACATGATCTCCATGCGCCACCTGTACATCACTGTGAGTGGGAAGCCAGGTTGATGCGACCCAGCTCCCGTTTACACTGCAGTTTGCTGGGTTGAACTCGTGTTCAACCCTGCAAACTACCTGAGTTGGAATACCGGGTCACTCGACCCTGATTATTCTAACACGACCCTTTTACAACGAGCAGCAACACGGTTTATGCACGTTCATGTGCAATAACCTGTGTTATATGCTGGCGGTGTAAAAGGGGTATAATGGTGATGTACAAAGACAGTATGACAAGCTGGGGCACTCGCCTGAATAGTGTCCACAATACTTGAATTAGAATCTTGCCTTTAGGTCTGGGAATTTTCCTCCTGTGCAGGAGTAGGAGCTGCTGCCGAAGATAGCCTATCCTCCAGAGGCGTGTGGATCATTAGATCGACCGTATTTAGGTCGACAGGGTCAGAAGGTTGACATGTTCTAGGTCGACAGGTCAAAAGGTCGATATGAGTTTTTGTAAAAAAAAATTTGGTGCCGTTATCTTCGTAGAGTGACCGGGAACCCCAATTAGTGTACCGCGTCCCTTCGCATGGCTCGTGAACCTTTGTTCCAATTACCGTTCCAATCGTAGTCCATCTGGATCGTTAAGTATAAAAAAAAATTTAAAAAAAAGTTACAAACTCATGTTGACCTGTCGACCTAGAACATGTCTACCTTCTGACCCTGACAACCTAGTGCCTGTCGACTTGGACACTGTCGATCTTCAGACCGGATCCCCCTCCAGAGACACTAGGTGGTTGGCTGCTGGTCCGCTGAACACAGTGACCAGTGTTGCCAACCGTAAAATGGAATAGAACCAACTGTGAATTCAATAACGAGCATAAAGTGACAGAAGTCAGAATGGAGGGAGGTTACCCCAATTCCCTCATCACCACTCCAGATAAGGATTGAATGAATATGTGTCTTGGAGGAATAAATGTATGATCAGCCGATCCGGGTGGGGCTCCATTTCTAGTGGTAAGATAGACTGTACAGTGCAGAAGCACTATCTTATGAAGGAAGGATGCGGACGCAATGTGGTTGAGGGCTGCACCGGGGGCGTGGCTGGCTGAATGGGGGCGTGCCAGGAGTGTTTTTGGGGCAGCTGCATGACGTCACACGCAGCCGCTCTTAATAAAAAAATGGTGGCGGACAGTCTGACAGCGAATCCAGGCTGCACTGCCAGGGTTTAACCTTCGTTTGATGCGTCCACAATGTAATTGCGGACGTATCGTGAGGCAGCGCCACACATGCCTTGCCCTATGCTGGGCGGCCCCCAGCATGTATGGAGATGGACGCATATCTTGCTGTGTATATCTCTGAATAAGGTCTATATACACATACAGTATACATAAAATGTAACTATGAAAGTGTCCAGTGCACAGGAATGCTGGAATAAATTCTTTGTTACACCTCATTTCCTCCGTGCCACCATCCTGTAATTCTATTTAATGACTACTTTATCCCTGTGCTGTTTAATGGGGCACAGTTTCATTGCCGTAAAGAGTGCCAGAATTCTCACAATGAATAATATATAAGTATTTATTACCAGTTATATATATATATATATATATATATATATAATATATATATATATATATATATATATAGCGCACACATATTCTGCAGCGCTTCACAGAGAAAATTTGGCCATTCACATCAGTCCCTGCCCCAGTGGAGCTTACACTCTATATTCCCTATCACATGTACACATGTACACATAGACACATTCATACAAGCATACCTCCCAACATGACCTCTCCAGGAGGGACACAACGCTCTGCTCCTGCTCTTCCTTTTTAATCTATGATTGCCAGCACCTGTGCTGAAACACCTTTCTTATCCATTAACGTGTTCAAGGCAGCACGGATGGTGTAATGGTTAGCATTACTGCCTCACAGCACTGAGGTCATGGGTTCAATTCCCACCATGGCCCTAACTGTGTGGAGTTTGTATATTCTCCCGGTACTTGCGTGGGTTTCCTCCGGGTACTCCGGTTTCCTCCCACAATCCAAAAATATACAGGTAGGTTAATTGGCTCCCAATAAAAATGACCCTAGCGTGAATGTGTGCGTGTACATGTGATAGGGAATATAGATTGTAAGCTCCATTGGGGCAGGGACTGATGTGAATGGGCAAATATATGTACATCGCTGTGGAATATGTGTGTGCTATAATAATAATAATAATACAGGTGACGGCAATCATAAATTAAGAGAAGTCCAGAAGCAGAGCATTGTGTCCCTCCTGGAACGGGTCATGTTGGGAGGTATATTGCAAGGGTTAAATTTGTTGGGAGCCAATTAACCTACCAGTGTATTTTGGGGTGTGGGAGGAAACCTGAGTACCCGGAGTAAACCCACACAAGTACAGGGAGAATATACAAACTCCACAGTCAGAGTATATATATATATATATATATATATATATATATATATATATATATATATATATATATATATATATATATATATATATATATATATATATATATATATATATATATATATATATATATATATAAACGATAATGGTGGCACTCAGCGATAAGTAAATCAGACGACAACCAACCTGGTTAACAGTCAACGTTTCGGGGACTGCTCCCCTTTATCAAGATATATATATATATATTTTATTAAACAAGACCAAGTCGGCACTCCATACATTATGAAAAAAAAAAAAAAAAAAAAATACTTTCCCTGGTGCTGTCCGGGGTATCGATACACCATAAATGGAATCCTTTGTTGCTGCACTCCCGGGACTTATTAAATACAGATCAGAGACACTGGTATCTGTTCAACGTTTCTATCCCCTTGCACCTTTATCACAAACCCCTCATGATAAAGGTCCAAGGGGACCAAAAACGATGAACAGATACTAGTGTCTCAGTGTCTCTAATCCTTATTTAATAAGTCCCAGGAGTGCCGCCACAAAGGATATCTATCTATCTATCTATCTATCTATCTATCTATCTATCTATCTATCTATCTATCAAATACAGAACACACACACAAGCCAGCCCCAGCCTTACAGCATAATCATCAGATCTTTCAGTCAGTCAAGCCCCACCCCCGGGAAAAGACGCTGTGAATCAGCGTGGCGTGGCCGGGCGGCACGCCAACACTACACGTCATACAGGGTGCGTGGCCAATGTAGTCTGAGCTGCAGAGACTGCCCGTGACTTCTGCAGCGTTAGGATGGCGCGTGCATGCACACTACATGGAATTGCCGTGGCTCCTACACACGCAGAGGGGCACAGCGACAGTTATCTCCCAACCTCCCCCTGCCCGCGGGACACTGCGGCCCGCGGATGGGACAGCGGGACAGACCCTGAAAAACTGGACTGTCCCACGAAAATCAGGACAGTTGGGAGGTATGTGATAGCAGCAGTGGAAGTGGGCGAAGCCAGCATCGCAAGTGGGCAGATTCAGAGCCAGCAGCCAGCTTCTGTAGTGTGCAGCCTGTAGTCCTGGTCAGCTGCTGTGACATGTGCAGCGGTGTCCCGGCATCAGCGGTGGTGTGGCAGAGGCGGAGCTCAGGGCTGTTGGTGCAGGACTATGGAGATGAAATACTCCCTGCACACACACCCAGCCTGGGGTGGAGCTGGAGAGGTGGCCAGCCGCTGCAAGCCCAAGGTGTAGCTGGAGGCAGAGCAGCAGATTGATTGGCAGCTAAGGGGCGGATCCAGAAGGCAGTGTTACCAGTGACAGGGATTCAGGAGGCTGCAGCAGAAATAGAGCTTCCCAGTGCCCGTCTGCGGAGCAGGGAGTCGGGGGAGTAATACTGGTGAATGGAACCCCTCACTATCTTGTAACAGCTGCCCAGCTTATTATTATTTATTATCATACCAGTGCCGCTCACTGCAAGGAGGCTCCGTTGTGGGTGAGAGATGAGGAAGCCTTTAATATACAGTAATGGGCCTTCAGTCCTGTTATATGTGTTAGGAGTCCCAGGTTGTAGCCAAGGTGGTATATAACTGACTGTCTACATTTAGCAGCAGCTCCTGGGATCTTCACATAATAGAGGCTCGCAATAGCAAACCTCTCCGATAGAGAGACATTAAACACTATGTATATCCAGAGGAGGGGATCTATAGTTACCGTGACTTAATTTCCTTTCTGCTGAGAGACTGTGTAAGGATAAACAATTCTACATTAAATGGTATATTATTGTGTAACAACCCTGGAACATTTTCTAATAACACTAGATACGGGAAAGCTACATATTTCTTCAGCTAAAGTCGTATGACAATTGGTCATGAGCCACATCTACAGTATATTGGATATACAAAAAAAGAAGGGCCCCAACGAGTGCACTAAAGTTACTAAAGTACCTAAAGAGCAGTGGCGTAACTAGAAATTTATCTCCCCCAAGCCAAAAAATTCTTCGGCGCCCCCCCCCCCCCCCCATCCCCCATAATTCTGAGCAATAAAGGGCTAAATATGTGCGCGCCTTCGGCGCGCACAGCAAAAAAGGGTGTGTGGCTTCGTTGGAATGGGCGTGACATTGCAGGAAAAGACTACCTTATACCCCAGTTTTGCAACCTGCACACCCAGACGTTGGCCACCACAGGAAAGAAAAATAATCCTGATTCATGCCCCTTACATTATTTGTCATTTTTCCTCCTTATAGTAATGCCCAGTATACATTATGCCACATACTGCAATGGCCCTTAGACATTATGCCACACACAATAATGCACATGACACAGTATGCACACACCATAATGCCCCCGACACATTATGCCACACACCATAATGCCTGTGACACATTATGACAGGAATCGCAATACCCGTTATACACTATGCTACACACTGCAATGCCCCTGATACATTATAGCACATACAATGTCTGTGACACATTATGCCACACACTGCAATGACCTTGAGACATTATACCGCAATGCCCGTGATATAGTATACCATACACCGTAATGCCTGTGACACATATCGCAATGCCCGTTATACTCTATGCCACACACCGCAATGCCCGTTATATATTATGCCACACTGCAATGACCCTGAGACATTATACCACATACCACAATGCCCGTGATATAGTATTCCACACACCGTAATGCCTGACACATTATGACACACACCGCAATGTCCGTGATACATTATGCCACACACCGTAATGCCCATTACACATTAAGTCCTACAGTAAGGCTTCTAATTACTTTTCTCTGACGTCCTAGTGGATGCTGGGACTCCGTCAGGACCATGGGGATTAGCGGCTCCGCAGGAGACAGGGCACAAAAATAAAGCTTTAGGATCAGGTGGTGTGCACTGGCTCCTCCCCCTATGACCCTCCTCCAAGCCTCAGTTAGGTTTTTGTGCCCGTCCGAGCAGGGTGCAATCTAGGTGGCTCTCCTAAAGAGCTGCTTAGAAAAAGTTTTTAGGTTTTTTATTTTCAGTGAGTCCTGCTGGCAACAGGCTCACTGCATCGAGGGACTTAGGGGAGAGAAGTCAACTCACCTGCGTGCAGGATGGATTGGCTTCTTAGGCTACTGGACACCATTAGCTCCAGAGGGATCGAACACAGGCCCAGCCATGGAGTCCGGTCCCGGAGCCGCGCCGCCGACCCCCCTTGCAGATGCCGAAGGTTGAAGAGGTCCAGAAACAGGCGGCAGAAGACTTTTCAGTCTTCCTGAGGTAGCGCACAGCACTGCAGCTGTGCGCCATTGTTGTCAGCACACTTCACACAGCGGTCACTGAGGGTGCAGGGCGCTGGGGGGGGCGCCCTGGGCAGCAATGTATAATACCTTTTTATGGCTAAAAATACATCACATATAGCCCTTGAGGCTATATGGATGTATTTAACCCCTGCCAGATCTCACAAACTCCGGAGAAGAGCCCGCCGAAATAGGGGGCGGGGCTTATTCTCCTCAGCACACAGCGCCATTTTCCTGCTCAGCTCCGCTGTGAGGAAGGCTCCCAGGACTCTCCCCTGCACTGCACTACAGAAACAGGGTAAAACAGAGAGGGGGGGCACTTTTTTTTGGCGATATTACTATATTTAAGCTGCTATAAGGATACAACACTTATATAGGGTTGTTCCCATATATATTATAGCGCTTGGGTGTGTGCTGGCAAACTCTCCCTCTGTCTCCCCAAAGGGCTAGTGGGGTCCTGTCTTCAATAGAGCATTCCCTGTGTGTCTGCTGTGTGTCGGTACGTGTGTGTCGACATGTATGAGGACGATGTTGGTGTGGAGGCAGAGCAATTGCCGGTAATGGTGATGTCACCCCCCAGGGAGTCGACACCGGAATGGATGGCTTTGTTTATGGAATTACGTGATAATGTCAGCACATTACAAAAATCAGTTGACGACATGAGACGGCCGGCAAACCAGTTAGTACCTGCCCAGGCGTCTCAGACACAGTCAGGGGCTGTAAAACGCCCTTTACCTCAGTCGGTCGACACAGACCCAGACACGGACACTGAATCTAGTGTCGACGGTGAAGAAACAAACGTATTTTCCAGTAGGGCCACACGTTATATGATCACGGCAATGAAGGAGGCTTTGCATATCTCTGATACTACAAGTACCACAAAAAAGGGTATTATGTGGGGGGTGAAAAAACTACCTGTAGTTTTTCCTGAATCAGAAGAATTGAATGATGTATGTGATGAAGCGTGGGTTAACCCAGATAGAAAAGTGCTAATTTCAAAAAAGTTATTGGCATTATACCCTTTCCCGCCAGAGATTAGGGCGCGCTGGGAAACACCCCCTAGGGTGGATAAGGCGCTCACACGCTTATCAAAACAAGTGGCGTTACCGTCTCCTGATACGGCCGCCCTCAAGGATCCAGCTGATAGGAGGCTGGAAACTACCCTAAAAAGTATATACACACATACTGGTGTTATACTGCGACCAGCCATCGCCTCAGCCTGGATGTGCAGTGCTGGGGTGGTCTGGTCGGATTCCCTGACTGAAAATATTGATACCCTGGATAGGGACAGTATTTTATTGACTTTAGAGCAATTAAAGGATGCTTTTCTTTATATGCGAGATGCTCAGAGGGATATTTGCACTCTGGCATCGAGAGTAAGTGCGATGTCCATATCTGCCAGAAGAAGTTTATGGACGCGACAGTGGTCAGGTGATGCGGATTCCAAACGACATATGGAAGTATTGCCGTATAAAGGGGAGGAATTATTTGGCGTCGGTCTATCGGATCTGGTGGCCACGGCAACTGCCGGGAAATCCACCTTTTTACCTCAGACCCCCTCCCAACAGAAAAAGACACCGTCTTTTCAGCCGCAGTCCTTTCGGTCCTATAAGAACAAGCGGGCAAAAGGACAGTCATATCTGCCCCGAGGCAGAGGAAAGGGTAAGAGAGGGCAGCAAGCAGCTCCTTCCCAGGAACAGAAGCCCTCCCCGGGTTCTGCAAAGCCCTCAGCATGACGCTGGGGCTTTACAAGCGGACTCAGGAGCGGTGGGGGGTCGACTCAAGAATTTCAGCGCACAGTGGGCTTGCTCACAGGTGGACCCCTGGATCCTGCAGGTAGTATCTCAGGGTTACAGGTTGGAATTCGAGAAGTCTCCCCCTCGCCGGTTCCTAAAGTCTGCTTTGCCAACGTCTCCCTCAGACAGGGCGACGGTATTGGAAGCCATTCACAAGCTGTTTTCTCAGCAGGTGATAGTCAAGGTACCCCTCCTACAACAGGGAAAGGGGTATTACTCCACGCTATTTGTGGTACCGAAGCCGGACGGCTCGGTAAGACCTATTCTAAATCTGAAATCTTTGAACCTGTACATACAAAAGTTCAAGTTCAAGATGGAATCACTCAGAGCAGTGATAGCGAATCTGGAAGAAGGGGACTTTATGGTGTCCCTGGACATAAAAGATGCTTACCTGCATGTCCCAATTTGCCCTTCACATCAAGGGTACCTCAGGTTCGTGGTGCAAAACTGTCATTATCAGTTTCAGACGCTGCCGTTTGGATTGTCCACGGCACCTCGGGTCTTTACCAAGGTAATGGCCGAAATGATGATTCTTCTGCGAAGAAGAGGCGTATTAATTATCCCTTACTTGGACGATCTCCTGATAAGGGCAAGGTCCAGAGAACAGCTGGAGGACGGAGTAGCACTAACCCAAGTAGTGCTGCAACAACACGGGTGGATTCTGAATTTTCCAAAATCTCAGTTGAACCCGACAACACGTCTGCTGTTCCTGGGAATGATTCTGGACACGGTTCAGAAAAAGGTGTTTCTTCCGGAGGAGAAAGCCAAGGAGTTATCCGAACTTGTCAGGAACCTCCTAAAACCAGGAAAAGTGTCTGTGCATCAATGCACAAGAGTCCTGGGAAAGATGGTGGCTTCTTACGAAGCAATTCCATTCGGCAGATTCCACGCACGAACTTTTCAGTGGGATCTGCTGGACAAATGGTCCGGATCGCATCTGCAGATGCATCAGCGGATAACCTTATCGCCACGGACAAGGGTGTCTCTTCTGTGGTGGTTGCAGAGTGCTCATCTGTTAGAGGGCCGCAGATTCGGCATACAGGACTGGGTCCTGGTGACCACGGATGCCAGTCTGAGAGGCTGGGGAGCGGTCACACAGGGAAGAAACTTCCAGGGAGTATGGTCAAGCCTGGAGATGTCTCTTCACATAAATATACTGGAGCTAAGAGCGATTTACAATGCTCTAAGCCTGGCAAAACCCCTGCTTCAGGGTCAGCCGGTGTTGATCCAGTCGGACAACATCACGGCAGTCGCCCACGTAAACAGACAGGGCGGCACAAGAAGCAGGAGAGCAATGGCAGAAGCTGCAAGGATTCTTCGCTGGGCGGAAGATCATGTGATAGCACTGTCAGCAGTGTTCATTCCGGGAGTGGACAACTGGGAAGCAGACTTCCTCAGCAGACACGATCTACACCCGGGAGAGTGGGGACTTCATCCAGAAGTCTTCCACATGATTGTGAACCGTTGGGAAAAACCAAAGGTGGATATGATGGCGTCTCGCCTCAACAAAAAACTGGACAGGTATTGCGCCAGGTCAAGAGACCCTCAGGCAATAGCTGTGGACGCTCTGGTAACACCGTGGGTGTTCCAGTCAGTGTATGTGTTTCCTACTCTGCCTCTCATACCCAAAGTACTGAGAATTATACGGCAAAGGGGAGTAAGAACGATACTCGTGGCTCCAGATTGGCCAAGAAGAACTTGGTACCCGGAACTTCAGGAGATGCTCACGGAAAATCCGTGGCCTCTACCTCTAAGACGGGACCTGATTCAGCAGGGACCGTGTCTATTCCAAGACTTACCGCGGCTGCGTTTGACGGCATGGCGGTTGAACGCCGAATTCTAAGGGAAAAAGGCATTCCGGAAGAGGTCATTCCTACACTGGTTAAAGCCAGGAAGGAGGTGACTGCACAATATTATCACCGCATTTGGAGAAAATATGTTGCGTGGTGTGAGGCCAGGAAGGCCCCCACGGAGGAATTTCAACTGGGTCGATTCCTTCATTTCCTGCAAACAGGATTGTCTATGGGCCTCAAATTGGGGTCCATTAAGGTTCAAATTTCGGCCCTGTCGATTTTCTTCCAGAAAGAATTGGCTTCAGTTCCTGAAGTCCAGACTTTTGTAAAAGGAGTACTACATATACAGCCCCCGGTTGTGCCCCCAGTGGTAGGCGCCGAGGGTCCGCCCGTCAGTGCGGCCCGGCGCCTAGCAACTAGGGACGCCGCCGGCTCCCTAGCAACGCTAGACGCCGGGCGCACGGAGCCGCTCAGACCCTAGCAACGGGGACGCCACGGTCGGACCGCGTTCCCCGTTGCTGGGTCTTAATTAATCAGTTCAATTGTATCCTGGCCGTGCAGCATGCAGCTGCACGGCATGATTATGTGATTACCCTGTCTGGATCTTGATTGGAGGGCTCCCAAATTTAAGCACTCTCAGGACTTCTCACAGACGCCGGTGATAGCTTCCTGTTTGCTGTGTCAGTTACAGAGAGTTTCCAGTCCTGCTCAATCCGGTTGTTCCTGTCCTCAGTGGTCCTGTACTCGGAAGTTGTCATCTATTCCTGGAGTCCGACCGAGCACCTTTAACATCCTGTGGTGTTCGTGAGTCGCGGCGTAGCCGTGTGTTGCGGCTTGACCGCTTACTGTTTATTTAGTTTCATTGTGTTCCGGAGCTTTTGCGGAGGATTCCGCTCCCACAAGTCCACTCTGGTATCCAGCGGTGCTGGATAGGAGTAACGGATCAGTGGATCTTTGGTTGTCCTTTTCCCTGGCGGTTTGTCCGCACATACTTTTGGTTTAAGTTAGTTAGCTTGTAGCCCCTGGCCTGGTTGCTTAGTCAGAGGGCCCCTTGTTATCACCCTGTCTCGGATTTCCCTTTGTCTCCCATTAAGACCTGAGGGGGCATCGAAGTTGGGCAGACATAATCCGCCCTTCAAACGCGGCTGCCATGGGCTCAAGCAACCATAGTCTCGCAGGGGATTTCTGATAACACGGGCGAGACAACGGAGTTAGGGCGCCAGGGGTTACTAGGCTTTCCTGCTCCCGTAACCAGCATATCTTTCCAGTACTCAGACCTCTGCCATAAGATCTCCTCTGGTCTGGAGTACGGGAATCATAACATTATCACCGGCCAGACTAAAATTTAAAATTAAACAGGATTTCATTTTTTCCCTTATTCAGTTGGAAGATTTGTCGGCCTCATGAATCCCACCGGTGTTGGGCCAAATCCTGGCCAGCTTCTAGTTAGCCAGATTCAAGAACTTACTCAGATGGTTCAGGATCTGTCCCTTCGGGTGAGGTCACAGGAAGATCTGTTACGGACCTTCCCCGAGGGTCATTCCTGAACCAAAAATGCATTTGCCTGACCGTTTTTCTGGGGATAGAAAGCAGTTTTTTAATTTTAAAGAGTCTTGTAAACTTTATTTTCGTTTAAGACCAGTCTCCTCAGGTACGGAATCTCAGCGGGTTGGAATTATTATTTCTTTACTTCAGGGGGATCCTCAGACCTGGGCTTTTGGTTTAAGAACAGACGATCCGGCTTTATTGTCTGTAGACGCCTTTCTGGGGTCTTTAGGGCTATTGTATGACGACCCTGATAGAGAGGCATCCGCCGAGAGTCAGTTGCGTGCTCTCAGACAGGGTAGGAATCCCGCAGAGATTTATTGTACGGAGTTTCGCCGTTGGTCGAACGACTGTGGATGGAATGACCCAGCCCTGCGCAGTCAGTTTCGCCTCGGCTTATCCGAGTCTATAAAAGACAGTCTCCTTCAGTATCCCACTCCTGAGACTCTCGATAAACTCATGGAGCTCTCTATTAAGATTGATCGTCGTCTCAGAGAGCGGAGGGCTGAAAAAGGAGCATCTGTCGGGTCTACTCCTTGTGTTTTTTCCATTCCTGTGGACATAGAGGAGCCCATGCAGATAGGCCTCTCCAAACTGTCTCCTGAAGAAAGAACCAGAAGGCAAAATTCTGGTCTTTGTTTATACTGTGGAGGTAAGGGACATTTTGCCCGTAGTTGTCCGAACAAGTCGGGAAACGCCTCGACCAAGTGATTTGTGAGGGGGTTCACTTTGGTCTGCAGCTTATCTCCTCAAATAATTCACTGTTAGTCCCAGCTAAAGTTTCCTTTGGCAGCCTCTGTTCCTCGGTCTCGGCTTTTGTGGACAGTGGAGCTGCAGGGAACTTTATGGATTTAACATGGGCCAAGGCCTTGGGTATTCCTCAGTTAGCCTTGGGTAGGTGTATCACCATGCATGGTTTAGATGGGAGTCCCTTGTCCAATGGGGTTATTTCTCTCTGTACACCTCCTGTTCTACTTTCGGTAGCTCTGCATTCTGAAAAAATTGAGTTTTTCCTTACCCATTGCCCAGCAGTTCCAGTGGTTCTGGGTCACCCTTGGCTGGCCTTTCATAATCCCATCATTGATTGGCAGTCGGGGGAGATCTCACAATGGGGTACCATCTGTAATAAGGAATGTATTACGTTTCCCATCAGAATAGCTGCTGTCATTCCCGCACCCATTCCTGTGGAATACCAGGATTTTGTTGATGTATTTTCCAAGGGCAATGCGGACATTCTGCCTCCCCATAGGCCTTATGATTGTGCTATTGAGCTAATTCCTGGTGCCACTTTGCCTAAGGGAAGGTTATATGCATTGTCCGGACCTGAAACTGTGGCCATGAATGAGTATGTTAAAGAAAGCCTAGGGAAAGGATTAATCAGGCCATCTAAATCCCCTTTAAGTGCAGGCTTCTTCTTCGTGGAGAAGAAGGATGGATCACTCAGACCTTGCATTGACTTTAGAGCCTTGAATAAGATCTCAGTAAAAAATACTTACCCTTTGCCGCTGATTTCTGTCCTCTTTGATCAGCTACGTTCGGCTGTGATTTTTTCTAAGATTGACCTGAGAGGAGCATATAACCTCATCCGGATCAAGTCAGGGGATGAGTGGAAAACGGCATTCAGTACTCAGTCGGGTCACTATGAGTATCTGGTTATGCCATTCGGCCTGTCTAACGCTCTGGCAGTTTTCCAGGATCTCATTAACGATGTGCTCCGTGAATTTCTTGGAAGATTCGTTGTAGTCTACTTAGACGATATTTTGATATATTCTGACTCTATAGAACAACATGTTACCCAGGTGCGTCAGGTTCTAAAAAAATTACGTGAAAATCACCTATATGCCAAGCTGGAGAAGTGTGAATTTCATGTCACGGAGGTATCCTTTTTAGGGTACATCATTTCCCCTCGGGGATTCTGTATGGAACCAAAGAAGCTCCAAGCCATCCTTAGTTGGGCGCAACCCACCAACTTAAAAGCAATTCAGCGCTTTTTAGGGTTTGCGAATTACTATAGAAGATTTATTCACTCTTTCTCCGACCTAGTTGCTCCCATTGTGGCACGGACTAAGAAGGGAGCAGATCCTACCAACTGGTCACGTGAAGCTGAGTTATCTTTTCAGGCCTTGAAACAAGCCTTTGTCTCAGCCCCAGTCCTCAGACATCCCAACCCAGAATTGCCTTTCATTGTTGAGGTTGATGCCTCGGAGGTTGGAGTAGGAGCTATCCTATCTCAGAAGGATCCGGATTCTCTAGAATTACATCCTTGTGCCTTTATGTCCAGGAAATTCTCATCTGCTGAATCCAACTACGATGTTGGTAACCGGGAATTACTGGCTATTAAATGGGCTTTCGAGGAGTGGAGGCATTGGCTTGAAGGAGCCACTCATACCATTTCAGTTTTGACTGATCACAAAAATCTTCAATACATTGAATCAGCTAAACGGCTGAATGCCCGGCAAGCTCGTTGGGCTTTATTTTTTACTCGTTTCAAGTTCATTATCACCTTCAGGCCAGGTTCCAAGAATACCAAGGCAGATGCCCTGTCACGCAGTTTTCTTCCAGTTCAAGACAACAGTCCTGTTACTCCCATACTTCCGTCTTCAGTCATTCGGGCAGGCCTCACACAAGATTTATTTACCCAGTTAAAGCAGCTTCAACATCAAGCTCCTGGAAATACTCCTGCTGGTCGTCTTTATGTCCCCGAGTTTTTGAGAGCAACTGTTTTGACGGAGTTTCATGATAGCAAAGTTGCCGGGCATCCGGGGATCGCCAAAACTTTTGAATTAGTTTCCCGCTCGGTATGGTGGCCTGGTATTTCCAAAGACATTAAGGAGTTTGTTTTTTCTTGTCAGGTCTGTGCACAGCATAAGGTTCCCCGTTCCTTGCCTATCGGTCAACTTATGCCCTTGAATGTTCCTCTTAGGCCATGGTCTCATATTTCCATGGATTTTGTGGTGGACCTCCCTCTCTCAGCCGGATGCCGAGTCATATGGGTGGTAGTGGACCGTTTTAGCAAAATGGCCCATTTCATTGCTCTTCCCCGATTGCCATCTGCCCAGGGATTGGCAGTCTTGCTCCTCCGCCATGTTTTCAGACTCCATGGGTTACCCACTGATATTGTTTCTGATCGGGGTCCACAATTCATTGCACAATTTTGGAAGTCTTTTTGTGCCTCATTAAAGATGAAATTACCTTTAACTTCTGGCTACCATCCCCAATCCAACGGGCAGACTGAGCGAGTTAATCAATCATTAAAACAATATTTGCGTTTGTACTCGGCCAAACTCCAAAATGACTGGTCTGAGTTTCTTCCGTTGGCGGAGTTTGCTTACAACAATGCCTGTCATTCCTCCACCAATGTGTCTCCATTTTTTTACAGTTTTTGGTTTTCACCCCAGAGCTAATTCCTTTTTTCAACATTCCTCTGTCTCCTCACTGACCTTGACCTCTCATCTCAAACTCATTTGGAGAAAAGTGCACCTGGCTCTCAGAAAAGCGGCATTTCGGGAGAAAAATTTTTCTGACAGGCTCCGGCGGCCGTGCACTTTTAAAGTAGGAGATAGGGTATGGTTGTCGACTCGCAACATTAAACTTCGACAAACCTCAGCCAGATTGGGTCCTAAATTTATTGGACCATTTCATATTATCAAAAAAGTCAATCCAGTTGCTTTCCGGTTACGTTTACCAAAAACTTTACGGATCGGAAATACCTTCCATTGCTCCTTGTTAAAACCATATGTTTCGTCCAGTAGATTTCCTCGCAAGATCTCTCAGGGGAAATCACCAATAGATGTACAGGGTCAGCAGGAGTTCTTGGTGGAGAAGGTTCTCGATTCCAAGTTGTCCCGGGGTCGGCTTTATTTTTTGGTACATTGGAGAGGTTATGGTCCAGAAGAAAGGTCTTGGGTCCTGGATGAGGATCTCCATGCCCCGAGGCTCAAAAGGGCATTTTTTCGAGAATTTCCTCAGAAACCTGGCCTTAGGGGTTCCTTGACCCCTCCTCAAGGGGGGGGTACTGTTAGGCGCCGAGGGTCCGCCCGTCAGTGCGGCCCGGCGCCTAGCAACTAGGGACGCCGCAGGCAGACAGCCGCCGGCTCCCTAGCAACGCTAGACGCCGGGCGCACGGAGCCGCTCAGACCCTAGCAACGGGGACGCCACGGTCGGACCGCGTTCCCCGTTGCTGGGTCTTAATTAATCAGTTCAATTGTATCCTGGCCGTGCAGCATGCAGCTGCACGGCATGATTATGTGATTACCCTGTCTGGATCTTGATTGGAGGGCTCCCAAATTTAAGCACTCTCAGGACTTCTCACAGACGCCGGTGATAGCTTCCTGTTTGCTGTGTCCGTTACAGAGAGTTTCCAGTCCTGCTCAATCCGGTTGTTCCTGTCCTCAGTGGTCCTGTACTCGGAAGTTGTCATCTATTCCTGGAGTCCGACCGAGCACCTTTAACATCCTGTGGTGTTCGTGAGTCGCGGCGTAGCCGTGTGTTGCGGCTTGACCGCTTACTGTTTATTATTTAGTTTCATTGTGTTCCGGAGCTTTTGCGGAGGATTCCGCTCCCACAAGTCCACTCTGGTATCCAGCGGTGCTGGATAGGAGTAACGGATCAGTGGATCTTTGGTTGTCCTTTTCCCTGGCGGTTTGTCCGCACATACTTTTGGTTTAAGTTAGTTAGCTTGTAGCCCCTGGCCTGGTTGCTTAGTCAGAGGGCCCCTTGTTATCACCCTGTCTCGGATTTCCCTTTGTCTCCCATTAAGACCTGAGGGGGCATCGAAGTTGGGCAGACATAATCCGCCCTTCAAACGCGGCTGCCATGGGCTCAAGCAACCATAGTCTCGCAGGGGATTTCTGATAACACGGGCGAGACAACGGAGTTAGGGCGCCAGGGGTTACTAGGCTTTCCTGCTCCCGTAACCAGCATATCTTTCCAGTACTCAGACCTCTGCCATAAGATCTCCTCTGGTCTGGAGTACGGGAATCATAACACCCAGTGGCTCCGTGGGACCTTAATGTAGTTTTGGATTTTCTCAAATCCCATTGGTTTGAGCCACTCAAATCGGTGGATTTGAAATATCTTACGTGGAAAGTAACCATGCTACTGGCCCTGGCTTCAGCCAGGAGAGTATCAGAATTGGCGGCTTTATCGTATAAAAGCCCATATCTGATTTTCCATTCGGACAGGGCAGAACTGCGGACGCGTCCTCAGTTTCTGCCTAAGGTGGTGTCAGCGTTTCACCTGAACCAGCCTATTGTGGTGCCTGCGGCTACTAGCGATTTGGGGGATTCCAAGTTGCTGGACGTTGTCCGGGCATTGAGAATATATATTTCAAGGACGGCTGGAGTCAGAAAATCTGACTCGCTGTTTATACTGTATGCACCCAACAAGCTGGGTGCTCCTGCTTCTAAGCAGACGATTGCTCGTTGGATTTGTAGCACAATTCAACTGGCACATTCTGTGGCAGGCCTGCCACAGCCTAAATCTGTCAAGGCCCATTCCACAAGGAAGGTGGGCTCATCCTGGGCGGCTGCCCGAGGGGTCTCGGCATTACAACTCTGCCGAGCAGCTACGTGGTCGGGGGAGAACACGTTTGTAAAATTCTACAAATTTGATACCCTGGCTAAAGAGGACCTGGAGTTCTCTCATTCGGTGCTGCAGAGTCATCCGCACTCTCCCGCCCGTTTGGGAGCTTTGGTATAATCCCCATGGTCCTGACGGAGTCCCAGCATCCACTAGGACGTCAGAGAAAATAAGATTTTACTTACCGATAAATCTATTTCTCGTAGTCCGTAGTGGATGCTGGGCGCCCATCCAAAGTGCGGATTGTCTGCAATACTTGTACATAGTTATTGTTACAAAAAAATTGGGTTGTTATTGTTGTGAGCCGTCTGTTCAGAGGCTCCTACGTTTATCATACTGTTAACTGGGTTCAGATCACAAGTTGTACGGTGTGATTGGTGTGGCTGGTATGAGTCTTACCCGGGATTCAAAATCCTTCCTTATTGTGTACGCTCTTCCGGGCACAGTATCCTAACTGAGGCTTGGAGGAGGGTCATAGGTGGAGGAGCCAGTGCACACCACCTGATCCTAAAGCTTTATTTTTGTGCCCTGTCTCCTGCGGAGCCGCTAATCCCCATGGTCCTGACTGAGTCCCAGCATCCACTACGGACTACGAGAAATAGATTTATCGGTAAGTAAAATCTTATTTTCAATTACCTGCTCGTTGTCAGGGGTTTCATGCACTGGGTGTCATGCTCGTTGCCAGGGGTTTCATGCTCTTGGTTCCATGCACGGTGCCAGGGGTTTTCATGCTCGTTGCCAGGTGTTTCATGCACTGGGTGTCATGCTCGTTGCCAGGTGTTTCATGCACTGGGTGTCATGCTCGTTGCTAGGAGGTAGTCCTTGTTGCTAGGGCTGTGCTCCCAGTGCCACATATGTCCCCAGTGCCAGATATTCCCCCACGGTGCCAGGTACTCACATGCCCCCAGTGCCAAATATAGCGCCCCCCCCCCCATGTGCCAGGTACACATATACCCCCCCAGTGCCAGATATTCCCCCACAGTGCCACATATGCCCCCAGTGCCAGATATCCCCCCCCCAGTGCCACATATGCCCCCCCAGTGCCACATATGCCCCAGTGCCAGATATTCCCCCCCCCAGTGCCATATATGCCCCCAGTGCCAGATATTCCCCCCCAGTGCCATATATGTCCCCAGTGCCAGATATTCTCCCCCCCCCCCCGTGCCAAATATGCCCCCAGTGCCAGATATTCCCCCCAGTGCCAGATATGCCCCCTCAGTGCGTGCCCCCAACGCTTCCTCCGCCGCCGCTCCCCTGCTGTAAGGAGGGACACGGAGGGCACAGCGCGCGCCTCTCCTGTGTCCCTCCTGGGTCTCCGGCGGCCGCGGGTCTAATAAAGGAAGTGCTCACGAACGGCACTTCCTTTATTAGACCCGCGGCCGCTGGAGACCCGGGAGGGACACAGGAGAGGCGCGCGCTGCGCGCTCCGTGTCCCTCCTAACAGCAGCGGTGGGAACGAGACCGCAGACTGACAAGCGGACGCTCGTCCGCATGTCAGTCTGCACTAAATCAGTGGCGCCCCCGCAGCCCCTCGCCCCCAAGCCACCGCGAGGGCTGCGGGGGCAGTAGTTACGCCACTGCTAAAGAGACTAATTTAAACCCAGGTTTAATTGCAACATTATATTTTCAGAGGTTCATTGTGTTGTAATGTAAGCTTTACACCTATAGAAGTACATTCTACTATATACTGAATACATAACAAATATGAATAGCAGTTTATGATTTACTCAGAATACATCAAACCATTATAAATATCTGTATGTCATGTTAATGTGATTCTCACATGAACGTGTTAGAGGTTACTGAGAAAATGCCGGCTAAAGTGGTCAGTGGAAAAAAACACCACTATTGGTTTCTATAACTGTGTACTCTTGTTGTACCAAATTCTTATTGCACCATTACATTCCAATGGTATCATTTACACGTGGGTTTTCCCAAGTAGGCCCATAAATACTTCCCAATACTTGGGAGGAGGCACATTGGTAGTATTGTAGGTAGCCCATATACCCCTGGGATTAAAGGGGGCGGGGGGGTTACACTAATGTGATGGTTCTCAACACAAGTACCCCCAACAGGTCAGGTTTTCTGGATGTCTTTAAACCTGCACAGGTGAAATAATCTATGCGGGTCAGTAATTATCCCACCTACTTCCACAGACAGAAATCCTGAAAACATGACCTACTGTGGATGCTGGGTGGTTGGAGCTGAGATCTCCTGCTCTAATAGATAATCAGCTCTGTATATTGGTAAGAGGTGATGTAACTGACGGTGTTTCTCTGTCCTAGTTCTGGCGATGATCAGTTACCGGGAAACTACGGATTCTTGGATCAGGTGCAGGCGCTCCGGTGGGTTCAGGGGAACATCGTGGATTTTGGAGGAGACCCCAACTCTGTCACAATATTTGGGGAGTCTGCTGGAGGAGTCAGTGTCTCTGCCCTGGTATGATGTATTAATATCATATTTATAGTGTATTCTCTCCTATTTAGCCCACACAAGGCGGTCGGTAGAAATTTTATGCTATAAGAAATGCCTCGAAGACTGCACATAACTGTATGTATCACTGATGTGTTCTGTATAAATGGGATTTTAATTACCTACCAGTAGTCTGTAGAGGATGCTGGGGTCCACATTAGTACCATGGGGTATAGACGGGTCCACTAGGAGCCATTGGCACTTTAAGAGTTTGAGAGTGTGGGCTGGCTCCTCCCTCTATGCCCCTCCTACCAGACTCGGTTTAGAAAATGTGACCGGAGGAGCCGGTCACAGCTAGGGGAGCTCTATAGAGCTTCTATAGAAAAGTTTATTTTAGAGTTTATTTTTTTACAGGGAGGCTGCTGGCAACAGCCTCCCTGCATCGTGGGACTAAGGGGAGGGGTAGGGGTTGAAGTAGTGTCCGTCCTGCGGGGTCTGAGCCACTATCTCCGCTGACAGGACACTGAACTCCTGAAGAGATCGAACGTTCCCCGCCACAGGGGATCGTTCACCCCGGCAGCATGCCGCCGCCCCCTTACAGAGCCAGAAGATCAGGGTCCACTAGGAGCCATTGGCACTTTAAGAGTTTGAGAGTGTGAGCTGGCACCTCCCTCTATGCCCCTCCTACTAGACTCGGTCTAGAAACTGTGCCCGAGGAGACTGACATCTTCGAGAGAAGGATTACACAGATAGTGGCGAGATTCACACCAGCTCACACAACAAGGCAAACCAAGCTAACTAGCTTGAAACATCAGCAACTGCTTAACAATATTACTTACCAAGTAACGAAACAGTACTTACCCAGAACTAAGCAGTACTGAACTAAGTAACCACTGCAGGATCACGAAGCGATGGGCGTGCGCCCAGCATCCTCTACGGACTACGAGAAAGGATTTACCGGTAGGTAATTAAAATCCTATTTTCTCTTACGTCCTAGAGGATGCTGGGGTCCACATTAGTACCATGGGGATGTCCCAAAGCTCCCAGAACTGGAGGGAGAGCGCGGAGGCTCCTGCAGAACTGATTGAGCAAACTTCAGGTCCTCAGGGGCCAAAGTATCGAACTTGTAGAACTTTGCAAACGTATTCGACCCAGACCAAGTAGCAGCTTGGCAAAGCTGTAAAGCCGAGACACCCCGGGCAGCTGCCCAGGAAGAGCCCATCTAATGAGTAGAGTGGGCCTTAACAGACATAGGACATGGCAATCCTGCCGTAGAATGCGCATGCTGGATAGTGACCCTGATCCAGTGAGAGATCGTCTGCATAGAAGCAGGACACCCAAGTTTCTTGGGATCATACAGGACAAACGAAGAGTCCGATTTTCAGTGACGAGCAGTCCTTATCACATTGATTTTTTAGAGCCCTTACAACATCCAAGGACTTTGATGAAATTGAGGAGTCAGTAGCAACTGGCACCACAATAGGTTGGTTGATATGAAATGGCGACACAACCTTCGGCAGGAACTTCAATTACAAAGCCCCCAACTCCAACACACGTCTAGCAGAAGCCAAGGCCAACAAAGTGATAGCCTTCCACGTGAGAAACTTGACCTCAACCTCCTGTAGAGGCTCAAACCAGTCTGACTGGAGGAACTGCAAGACCACGTTAAGATACCAGGATGCCATAGGTGGCACGAAGGGAGGCTGGATGTGCAGAACGCCTTTCAAAAAAGTCTGAACCTCAGGGAGGGCAGCAAACTGTTTCTGGAAGAAAATGGATAGTGCCGAAATCTGGACCTTTATGGATCCTAACCTCAGGCCCATATCCCTACCTGCTTGCAGGAAGAGGAGAAAACGTCCCAGTGGAAACTCCACCGCAGGAAACTTCTTGGACTCGCACCAAGATACATATTTTTTCCAAATACGATGATAGTGTTTAGACATTACTCCATTCCTAGC
Organism: Pseudophryne corroboree; assembly: GCF_028390025.1. Lineage (NCBI taxonomy): Eukaryota > Metazoa > Chordata > Amphibia > Anura > Myobatrachidae > Pseudophryne > Pseudophryne corroboree. The sequence goes on from NC_086454.1 coordinate 341,678,362, forward strand.
CTGTATCAGGGTAGGAATGACTTTGTTCGGGATGCCCTTCCGAGCTAGTGACTGGCGTTCAACCTCCATGCCGTCAAACATAGCCGCGGTAAGTCTTGATAAGTGAACGGCCGCTGCTGCAGCAGGTCCTCCCAAAGAGGAAGAGGTCTCGGCTCTTCTAGCAGTAGATTCAGAAGATCTGCATACCAAGCCCTTCTTGGCCAGTCCAGAGCAATGAGGATTGCCTGAACTTTTTGTTCTCCTTATGATTTTTAGACTCTTGGAATGAGTGGAAGTGGAAGAAACACATACACCGACTGGAACACCCACAGAGTCACTAGGGTGTCCACTGCAGAGCCTCGCAAGAGGCCACCATCTTTCCCAGAAGGCGAATGCACTGATGAACTGGCACCTGGGCTGGCTTCAGGACATCCCGGTCCATTGCTTGTATAACCAACGCTTATTCCTCTGGAAGAAACTCTCTCTGCACTGCCGTGTCGAGGATCATTCCCAGAAATGACAACCTCCTGGTTGGTTCAAATGTGATTTTGGAAGATTGAGGATCCAACCATGTTCCTTGAAGTTGGGTCGTGAGAGCTGCAGACTGTAACAGCTTCTCCTTGGACGATGCCTTTATCAGCAGATCATCCAGATATGGAATTATGTTCACCCCCTGTCTGCGGAGGAGAACCGTCATTTCCGCCATCACCTTGGTGAATACCCTCAGTACTGTGGCCTGGAATTGAAAAAGACAGCCCAACAGTGCGAATCGGAGATAAGCTTGATGCGGCTGCCAAATCGGAATGTGGAGGTACACATCCTTGATATACAGGGATACCAGGAATTCCCCCTCTTCCAGACCTGATATCACCGCCCTTAGAGACTCCATTTTGCACTTGAACTCCCTCAGAAAGGGGGTTAGTGATTTTAAGTTCAGAATGGGCCTGACCGAAACATCCGGTTTCGGTACCACGAAAAGGTTCGCATTTGTTTTGCATGTGGGGAGGAACTGGGACAATAACCTGTGCTTCCACCAACTTCTGGATGGCTCCCTGTAGGGTAACCGGTGAGGAGGGAGATCCTGAAATCACAGCCAGTACCCCTGGGACACAATATCTTGTACCCAGGGATCCAGGCCAGACGACACCCAGATGTGACTGAAATGTCTGAGTCTCGCCCTCACCGGCCCTACCTCCAGGCCACGTGGTCCACCGTCATGCTGAGGACTTTGGCGTAGCTGAAGCAGGCTTCTGTTCCTGGGAACCTGCGGCAGCAGGTTTCTTGGATTTTGGCCGACATCCTCTAAAGATGGTGTTGGACGGTTTGGCCTTTCTTGTTTTAGTAACCCGAAAAAACATGTGATGCAGCTGAAGAAAACTTTCTTCGTAGCAGGTGCAGCTGAGGGGTGAAAAGGTGACTTACCCGCTGTAGCTGTGGAGATCCACGCATCCAACGCTTACCCAAAGAGAGCCTGACCTGGGTAGGATCTCCACACCTCTCCTGGATTCCACGTCGGCAGACCACTGGCGCAGCCACAGTCCTCAACGAGCAGAGACAGACATGGAAGATATTCCCGCAGCCATTGAACCTAGGTCTTTCATGGATTCCACCATAAATCCTGCAGAATCCTGAATGTTACGTAAAAACAATTCAACGTCACTTATCCAAATCCTCAAGTAACGTGCCTGACCACTTTACTATGGCTTTGGAAATCCATGCACAGGCAATAGTAGGACGAAGAATCACCCCTGAAGCCGTGTATATGGATTTGAGCGTAGTATCAATTTTGCGATCAGCCGGCTCCTTTAAGGCGGTAGATCCTGGGACAGGTAAAACCACCTTTTTCGAGAGTCTGGATACAGACGCGTCCACTATGGGTGGGTTTTCCCATTTTTTTTCTATCCTCCTCAGGAAAGGGGAAAGCAATCAGAACTCTTCAAGGAATCTGGAATGTTTTTTTCTCTGGGTTTTCCCACGCTTTCTCAAAAAAGCATTTTAATTCTTTGGTCGCAGGGAAGGTTAGCTAGGCTTTCTTATTGTCAGTGATGTAAGCCTCATCAACCTGCTCAGGTGTTGTATCAGCAATATTCAACATATCCCTAATAGCCTCTATCATCAACTGCACCCCTTTTGCAAGAGATGCAGCCCCCCTGAGCACATCCCTATCACCGCCTGCTGTGTCAGAATCGGTATCCGTGTCATCTTGCAAAATCTGGGCAAGAGCACATTTGTGGGAACCAACAGAGGGGGGCCCTGAGGTAACAGAACCGGACCAAACTGCCATAGAGTTCTGTAAAACCTGAGTTGCAGATTCATTCTGTGCAACCCTAGTAGAAATCTGTGTTATCATAGATTTGATAGAGGCTAACCATTCAGGCTCCCTTGCTGGTATCTGCGCTAAAACAGTGCAATCCTGATTACATGGAATGAGATCATCCTGAGAGGACATATCCTCTGCAGCATATGACACAGAGTCCCTGGACATGGCTAAATGGAGACCACACACACACACACACACACACACACACACAGAGTTTCCCCCCCAAGATTGGCAAGAGAGACACAGATTGGAGCCAACCCACATACAGCGTTTTCAATGGTATAGGGACACCCCCAACCAGCGCTGACTGCGCACCTTAATAGGTTACACAGTCTTTACCCAGCCTCCGCCGTTCCCCCCCCCCCCCCCCCTTCTACAACCCCCTGGTACCGTAAGAGATAGCTGGAGTTGCTCTGGAGGGATAGCTCATCACTGACTGCGTTTCTGCAGGCAGGAAAATGGCGCTGAACGCTGCTGGGTCCGCTCTGAGGAGAAGCTCCTCCCCCTTAATGCCGTTGTCTTCCCGCTCTTCTGGAGATTATACTGGCCTAAGGAATTGTGCTGACAGCGATCCCGGGACCCTGACGGGCTTGAGAGGTAAGTGTAGGCTGCAGGCGCTGGCTCAGGGCGCCCCTCACAGCGCCGCACTATGTACCGCTGAGCCCCGGAGCACAGTTAGTACTGCGCTCCATACCCTGTTGCCGCCATCTTCACACAGGCTTCCCGCTTGCTAGGGGGCCGGTGACTCACTCGCCACTGATCTTCTGGCTCTGTAAGGGGGTGGCGGCATGCTGCCAGGGTGAGCCGATCCCCTGTGGCGGGGAACGTTCAGTCTCTTCAGGAGCTCAGTGTCCTGTCAGCGGAGATAGTGACTCAGACCCCGCAGGGCGGACACTACTTCAACCCCCCCCCCCCCCCCCCCCTTAGTCCCGCGATGCAGGGAGGCTCTGCAGAGCTCCCCTAGCTGTGCTCGTCTCCTCCGGTCACATTTTATAAACTGAGTCTGGTAGGAGGGGCATAGAGGGAGGAGCCAGCGCACACTCTCAAACTGTGTGTGAGCTGGTGTGAATCTCGCGACTATCTGTGTAATCCTTCTCTCAAAGATGACTGTCTCCTTGGGCACAGTTTCTAGACAGAGTCTGGTAGGAGGGGCATAAAGGGAGGAGCCAGCCCACACTCTCAAACTCTTAAAGTGCCAATGGCTCCTAGTGGACCCGTCTATACCCCATGGTACTAATGTGGTCCCCAGCATCCTCTAATAGGATGTAAGAGAAATACTAAAAAAGCATCTGCATGTGCACATATAACACTGATGTGGGATGATCTCTCCATGCTAAGACCTCACCCAGGTAATGTGATCAGTGTGTAGCGCTAAGACTATTCAATATTTCCTCCCTGATTCCAAAAAAAGTTACTGTTATTTAAAATTCTCACATGCTGTGTGTTTTCCATGTCTAGGTGGTATCTCCCTTAGCCAAAGGCTTATTCCACAGAGCCATTGCAGAGAGCGGAGTAGCTATCATTCCAGGATTGATTGCCAACTCAGTCGAGGAAGTTATTTTTATCAGAAATGTAAGTATCTTCAAATGGAAATAGCTGTCCTGTGGTTATCATGTAAATACTGTAACTGCAATCTTACACCAGCACAGACCCGGTCCTGCACCATATACAGAAATATGCATTTGTTCCTCTGTATTCTAGCAATTATATCTCAAAGCCCTGACATCACTACTCTGTGCTGCTGGGGACCCTGCTCCTACCACTATATAACTCAGCCTGTGGCTTCCTGTATCAGTGTGACAGCAGCCTGACATCCCTACTCTGTGCTGCTGGGGAGCCTGCTACTGCCACTATATAACTCTCAGTCTGTGGCTTCCTGTATCAGTGTGACAGCAGCCTGACATCCCTACTCTGTGCTGCTGGGGACCCTGCTCCTACCACTATATAACTCTCAGCCTGTGGCTTCCTGTATCAGTGTGACATCACTACTCTGTGCTGCTGGGGACCCTGCTCCTACCACTATATATATAACTCTCAGTCTGTAGCTTCCTGTATCAGTGTGACAGGGGCCTGACATGGGTGTAGTACTGCTGACCGGCGGTCTCCTGACCGCCGGTCAGCTTACTGACGCCGGGATCCCGGCGGGGAGGGGCGAGTGCAGCAAGCCCCTTGCGGGCTCGCCACACTGCAGGCTCGTTGGCGACCTGCGGTCGCCACGGGTTCTATTGCCACTCTATGGGTGTCGTGGACACCCACAAGTGGAAATAGTCCGACCGTCGGGATAGTGACCCGTCGGGCTGATGGAGGAGGTCATGTGACTGTCTGTCAGCTGACCGGCGGTCACATGAATACCACCCACCTGACATCACTACTCTGTGCTGCTGGGGACCCTGCTCCTGCCACTATATAACTCTCAGCCTGTCTTCCTGTATCAGTGTGACAGCAGCCTGACATCACTACTCTGTGCTGCTGAGGACCCTGCTCCATCCAGTATATGTTTCTCTTCCTATTGCCGGCACACCAGACTGTACAGCAGAGCGTTGCCAAACCCTGAATAATATTGTTGACACATGACTTATCTGTACTGTGGAGAGGGGCAAATAACAAGTACATGGGTGATTACGAGCCCGCTGGAAGCTGAGCCTGGCACACAGGGTTTGGTTATACAGAGTAACACTGAGGTTCTTTGAGGTGAACACAGGAATCTGCTGCTTTCAGCTCCTGTGAGAATTGTTCGATGGTTTTGTGTGGAATCTTGTGGTGGATTTTCTGTCCTATTTATATTCCATGTAACACAATCTCTGACACACATTACACATGAGCGCGGAATCCACGCAGAGTAATAGTGACGAGAGATACATACTTGTAGCAATTGCAAATATATTTTGCTAATAGTGAAACTGAAACATAAGTATCCATTGGATGTGTTATATCAGTGGCTCCCAAACTGAGTATCATGGCGCCCTGGGATGCCCTCAGGGCAGTAGATAGCCTGGCCAGGCTCATGTTCTTTTTGGTGGGTGTGGCCTAATCATGGGAGGCGTGGCCCTGAACACTTAGGAAAAAATACTGAAGAAATAGTACTACATGTGCCCCCCTGGCCACACTGCAGCCCAGCACACAGCAGCGTGGAGAAGAGCAGGGGAGGGGAGGGGGGGGGGGGGGAGCTCTTGGGACCCTTCTGGGCCTCTCCATCAGGCCTGGGTAAAACGTACCTGCTTACCCCTAACTCTCTGCACCACTGTGTGCCCTAGCGTCGCTTATGCGCAGATACAATATAGGTGGGCAGTAAATGAAGTAACAGTCTCTTAATTCAGAACTTTTGAACTGTTGTCACTGTCTAGATGCTGGATGTCATTGTACTATGGACTCCTATCTCTTGAAAAGTCTCTATTCCTATTGTGGACTTCGATTCACACCAATCAGTCTCTATTGCTTTTGGATCTCCTTAGGCACACAGTATGCAATGTTTTTAAATCTCTCATCATTTCTTCTGGGTGACTTACCGATGTTTGATCTAACAGATGATCTGGTGTGCCGTGTTGTGGTTGAACTTCCACGCTGGTAGCCTCTGGTTCAGTTGGTATCTGGATGATCGACCTTAATTATGTTGACAGTCAATAGGTTTTCCACCAATAGTCTATATGCATTAGTTCAACATGGACAAAATGTTGACGTGGTCATTAGGTCGACAGTGCTTATGGTTGACTGGTACAAAAGGTCGACAGATGCATATGGTCGACACTGCTTTTTTGGGTGTTTTTCATAATATTATTATTATTATTATTATTATTATTATTATTATTATTATTATATAATTCTTTTTCACTTTTTCATATTTTGCCGTCCATGTGTACTACGAATAGGAAAAGTAACCTTACCCGAAGCTAGCAAGCCATGTGAGGGGATGTGTACACTAATTGGCGTTCCATGTGCTGTGATGGTGAAAACTACACCAAACTAATTTAAAAAATGGTGCATCAACCTTTTCTGGGTTGACCATTTGTCAGGTCGACCTTTTACAGTGTCAACCTTTTTTCCCTGTTGACCTTTTCACGTGTCGACCTTTCACATGTTTACTTTTTCATCATGTCTACCTTTGCCATGTTGACCAATAGTGGCCGACCTAATGACGGTCAACCTAATTAGGGTGGACCCTGTGATCCATACCAGGTTCAGATCTAACTCTAGCTACTGGCATGTCCAATGACACATGTGCTCTGCATGCCAAAATCCAGCTTTTCTGTACCTTGGATGGTCTCTTTAAATACATTGTCCCTTGACTTGACAAGCTTCCTTGTAGCTGGATTCCACAATCTGTAGCCTTTACTTTCATGAGAATAACTGTGCATTATGCAGTTTATTGATTTAAAATCCAGCTAGCATCTTCTTTCCATTAGTATATGGACATAAGCAGTACTCCCACATGTTCTTAGATGTTTTACACTTGGTTTTCTCTTTGAACAGGCCTTAATTGGTGCTATGGCCTTTAGGGCAGCTGTTAAATGGTCCTCTAAGTAGAGAACTGTGGAAATGGGTTACACCCATAACGGTTTCTCTAGGTGTATGTCCTTCAGCATCTGCCTTGCTTACTCCACTAGTGTACGCTTTGCTAGTTCACTAACACTGTTTCGCTCTGGACTGTAAGCAATGGTTAACTGATGTTCTATTCCATATTTTCTCTTACGTCCTAGAGGATGATGGGGTCCACATTCGTAACATGGGGTATAGACGGGTCCACCAGGAGCCATTGGCACTTTAAGAGTTTGAGAGTGTGGGCTGGCTCCTCCTTCTATGCCCCTCCTACCAGACTCTGTTTAGAAAATGTGCCCGGAGGAGCCGGTCACAGCTAGGGGAGCTCCATAGCAGTTTCTCTGGTTTTATTTTTTTTATTAGAGTATAGGCACAGGGAGCCTACTGGCAAGAGCCTCCCTGCTTTGTGGGACTAAGGGGGCGAGTAGTGTCCGCCCCGAGGGGTCTGAGCCACTATCTCCGCTGACAGGACACTGAGCTCCTGAGGGGAATGATTGTTCGCCACCACAGGTGATCGCTCACCCCCGCAGCATGCTGCCACCCCCTTACAGAGCCAGAAGATTCAAGTGGCGAGTGAGTCACCGGCTCCCCTATCAATCGGGGAGCTGGTGTGAAGATGGTGGCAACAGGGTGGGAGCGCAGTACTAACTGCGCTCCGGAGGCTCAGCGGTACTTACTGGGGCAGCCTGAGCCAGTGCCGTACCCTACACTGGTATTCAAGTCTGTCAGGGGCCCCGGTTCCTATGCCAGCATAATCCCCAGGCCAGTATAAATGAACAGTGGAGCGGGAAGCAGTGCTATGCAAGGGGGCGGAGCTTTTCTTCAGAGCATACCCAGTAGCGTTCAGCGCCATTTTTCCTGCCTACAGATCACTGTGGAGATGCTGACAGGGAGAGCTGTCCCTCCAAATCAACTCCATTTCTACTAGGGTAGCACAGACTGAGACTACAAATCAGGTTTTACAGAATTCTGTGGCTGTATGGTCCGTTTCTGTTCCAGGGCCCCCTAGCGTACACCCTCAAAAACGTGCTCTTTCCCAGATTATACAAGATGACACTGATACCGATTCTGACACGGCAGACAGTGATGGGGATGTGCTGCGGGGGGCGACATCTCTTGCAAAAGGAGTGCAGTTGATGATTGAGGCCATTAGAGAGGTGTTGAATATTGCTGACACAACACCTGAGCAGGTTTACTTCACGGATAATAAGAAAGCCTCGCTAACCTTCCCTGCGTCTAAAAAATTAAACGCTATATTTAAAAAATCCTGGGAAAACCCGGGGAAAAAATTCCAGATCCCAAGAAAGGTTCTGATTGCTTTTCCCTTCCCTGAGGAGGATAGAAAGAAATGGGAAAACCCACCCATAGTTGATGCATCTGTTTCCAGACTGTCAAAGAAGGTGGTTTTACCTGTCCCGGGATCTATTGCGTTAAAAGAACCAGCAGATCGCAAAATTGACACGACTTCAGGAGCGATAATGCAACCTACAGTTGTCTGTGCATGGATTTCTAAAGCTATTGTAAAGTGGTCAGGCGCATTGCTTGAGGACTTTCGATACAATGGATAAAAATGACATTTATTTTGTTTTTACGTAACATACAGGATTCTGCAGGATTTATGGTGGAATCCATGAAAGACTTGGGTTCGATGGCTGCAGAGATCTTCCATGTCTGTCTCGGCTCGCAGGGGACTCTGGCTACGCCAATGGTCTGCCAACGCGGAATCCAACAGAGGTGTGGAGAACCTACCATACACCGGTCAGGCTCTATTTGGGGAGGCGTTGGATGCGTGGATTTCCACGGCAACAGCGGGTAAGTCACCTTTTCTTCCCTTAGACTCGCCAGCTATGAAGAAACCTGTTTCTTCTACATCGCAGTCCTTTCGGACAGCTAAAACAAAGAGGACCAAGCCTTATAACACCTTCTTTAGAGGAGGTCGTGCAAAATCAAAAAAACCTGCTACTACAGGGTCCCAAGAACAGAAGCCTGCTTCTGGTACATCAAAATCCTCAGCATGACTGTGGACCACACAGCCTGAAGTAGGGGCTGGTGGGGGCGAGACTCAGGCATTTTAGCCACGTCTGGGTGTCGTCCAGTCTGGATCCCTGGGTACAGGATATTGTTTCCCAGGGGTACTGACTGGCGTTTCAAGAACTCCTGCCTCACTGTTTCTTCAAATCGGGCTTGCCAGCATTATTGGCAGACAGGGCTGTCCTACAGAAAGCCATCCAAAAATTGGAAAAGTCGCAGGTTATTGTCCCAGTTCCACCTCATATGCAAAACAAAGGTTCTTATTCGAACCTTTTCGTGGTACCGAAACCGGATGGTTCGGTCAGGCCAATTTTGAACTTGAAATCGCTAAATTCCTTTCTGAAGGAGTTCAAAGTGGAGTTTCTGAGAGCGGTGATCTCAGGTCTGGAGGAGGGGGAGTTCCTGGTATCCCTGGATATCAAGAATACGTACCTCCCCACGTTTCGATTTGGCCGCTGCATCAAGCTTAGCTCCGATTCGCACTGTTAGACAGTCCTTCAGTTCCAGGCAACTACCATTTGGCCTCTCCACAGCACCGAGGGTGTTCACCAAGGTGATGGCAGAGATGATGGTTCTCCTCCGCAGCCAGGGGGGTGTCCATCATCCCATATCTGGACGATCTGCTGATAGTCATCGTCCAGGGAGATGTTGTAGCTGTTCATTGTTCTCACGACTCATCTGCTCAGGGAACACTGTTGGATCCTGAACCTTCCAAAATCACATTTGGATCTGACAAGAAGATTTTCTTTTCTGGAAATGATCCTCGACACGAAAGTACAGAGGGTGTTTCTACCAGAGGCGAAAGCATTGGTGATTGAAACAATGATCCAGGACGTCCTGAAGCCCACCTGGGTATCTGTTCACCAGTGCATTCGCCTTCTGGGAAGATGTTTGCCCCTTACGAGGCTCTACATTATGGAAGGTTTCATGCTCGGTCCTTCCAACTGGATCTCCTGGACAAGTGGTCGGGTTCTCATCACCACATGCACCAGAGAATACGTCTGTCGCTGATAGCAAGAATTTTGCTTGTATGGTGGCTGCAATTACCTCACCTTCTGGAGGACCGCAGGTTCGGGATTCAGGATTGGATCCTCCTAACCATGGATGCAAGTCTGTGACTGGGGCGCTGTCACACAGTGGGTAACCTTCCAAGGAAGGTGGCCTAGCCTGGAATCCAGACTTCTGATAAACATTCTGGAACTAAGAGCCGTCTACAACGGTCTTCTCCAAGCCGCTCGTCTTCTGCGAGATCGAGCCGTTCAAGTACAGTCGGACAATGTAACGATGGTGGCCTACATAAACCGAAAGGGCGGAATGAAGAGCAGTCCCACTCTCCCGGCGCTTATGTGTATATATATAGAAAATCTAAAAATTATGTAAATTTTCTATTTAGAGATATAACCAATATAGGTAGACAGCAGCGTATGTTTTGAGGCTTGGTTAGAGTCTCTAGCATAAACTAAACGAAAAAAGATCTATAAAACATCGCGCTTTCAATATAATTGTATGTTCAGAACGATATTACAATAAAAATTAATTTTGAAGAAATGGCTGTGAAGTGGTCAGAAATGAGGCTGGGAGACTGTTTATGAACAATAAAAATATATTCGTTTTATTTTATACCAAATATCCAACAAACATTTTTAAAATAAACATATGTATAGTTTTGGAAAAGCATCAGTTTGGTTAATATATTCCAAAGTACATGGCTTGCTATTATACCAACTATATTTTAAAAGCTGTAATATTTATATGAATACTAAACTGTCCCCTTTAGAAGTAGTATAAATCAGCAATCGCACTCCTTTAAAAGATCCACACAATTTTAGGTGATGACTATAAATGCCGGCGTCCCGGCCACAGTTTTTTGTTCAGGATAGACTGGAGACCGGTATCTGTAAAACTCACAATGATGATTGTATAGTCTCTCCTATACCGGTGGTGAGGCTATCACCGCGCCGGGTAGGTGTAACTTGTGTCCGTGTAGCGGAAAAGGACTCACCCGTCTCCCCGATGGGATGTTTGCTGCCGTCTCTCCGCTCCCGGTGGTGAGGCCGTCACCGCCCCGGGTGATGTGTTGGGAGGGTTCGTGATTAATTGCCCGCAAAGGTCTCGTTGTCTGCACCCTGCAGCGTGATGGTAATTAAATGACGGGTTAACAGGCAGGTTGTTACCAATTGTGTTGCAAGACAGAGCCCTTTGAGGATTTTGGGCAGCGGTATCTCTGCAAGTTTTTTGTCGAGAGCCAAACAGGTTCTATCACGGTGGACTGGTGTGCTGCTGATTGTTCAATGGTGTCAACGCGTTTCGTCCCACAATGCCTTGGGACTTCCTCAGGAATACCATTTAGTTAGAGGGTTCCTCTTTTATAGCTAGCAGTGATTTCTAATCAATTACAGCTGTTCAGAGTAAATGGTTTTTCTTTCACAGGTCTCTAGACTTTTATACAGTTTAATTTGTGATGCTTCTAAAATATTATACTTTTAATAGGTGTACATATATAAATAATAAACTAAAATAAATTGAATTAAGATGTGTGTATGTATGTATGTATGTATGTATGTATGTATGTATAATATATATAATATATATAATATATATAATGCCATAGATTACAATTAATAAAAGGTCTCCCAACCTTAAAGCTCTTCTTTTCATAGGGTTTACAAGAGTAATTTGTAACTTTGATAGGTATCTCAGCTGAACTCAGTTCAATTTATCAAATGTCAGAACCTAATGCAGGTATCCACAAATCTCTTCTATGCAGAAGTAAATATAAGAGGGACAGAAAAAATAAATATACGAAGAAATAGAAAAAAGCATGGGAAGAGAATATATGAATATGAACAAACACATATGTGGAAATATACACACGCATAAATACATCCATGTGCATAGGCACATGCATGTACTAATACATATTTTTCTTTTAAGACATTTTGTGGAATTAAACCAACTCTTCTATAGTAATTTTTTATATATATAATAATTTTTCTTATTCTTTTTCTTTCTCATTCGTCTTCCGTCTATATTTACACAGATGAAAATATTTGTGAAAAGAAAGGTTTACTAGAGAGGACTACTTTATTGTTCTCAATATTATTATTGTTGGGTCACACCAAAACAACATAAATAGGAAAGAGGTGGGGAATAGAGTCTAAATTTAGGAAAAAATCACAATTTTTTCCACTCAGTCAAAAAAGTACAGCAAGTACATTATTTTATAACAAAACATTGATTGACTTTAAAACAATTTGCGAAAGTGTAGGGAAAAATAAGGGTAACGATATCAAAAGTAGTAATAAGAACAAAAATAAAAAGAGATACTATCCTTTGTCCTTTAAAAATAATCTAACTAAACAGGAGAGAAAAGCATTGAAGGAATTGAAAGACATCAACTCCCTGGTTATAAAACCAGCGGATAAGGGGGGTGGGATCATTATACAAGATCGCTCAGATTACATACTGGAAGCAGAAAGACAGCTGTGCGATGAAGTGTACTATAGACGCTTGCTTGGTGATCCCACCCCCCTTTATCAGATGGAGTATAGGGATATACTGTTAAAAGCCCGAGCAGAGGGTGCAATCACAGAGGACGACTATAAGTTTTTATTGTGTCCCTATCCCATCACTCCTATTTCTTATCACTTACCTAAAATCCACAAATCACTCACTACACCTCCTGGTCGTCCTATTATTTCTGGTATTGGGTCCCTCACTTCTAATTTATCACGATTTGTTGATGCTCACTTACAGGGTCACGTCAGTAATTTGAATTCATATATTAAAGATACGAAACAATTTTTACAGAAAATTTCAGAGATCTGTTGGACGGAGGGATGGGCATTCTTGACCCTGGACGTCCAAGCTTTATACACGAATATCCCGCATAAAGCAGGGATAGAAACAATAATAAGAATTTACTTACCGATAATTCTATTTCTCGTAGTCCGTAGTGGATGCTGGGACTCCGTCAGGACCATGGGGAACAGCGGCTCTGCAGGAGACAGGGCACAAAAGTAAAAGCTTTAGGATCAGGTGGTGTGCACTGGCTCCTCCCCCTATGACCCTCCTCCAAGCCTCAGTTAGGATACTGTGCCCGGACGAGCGTACACAATAAGGAAGGATTTTGAATCCCGGGTAAGACTCATACCAGCCACACCAATCACACTGTACAACCTGTGATCTGAACCCAGTTAACAGCATGATAACAGCGGAGCCTCTGAAAAGATGGCTCACAACAATAATAACCCGATTTTTGTAACAATAACTATGTACAAGTATTGCAGACAATCCGCACTTGGGATGGGCGCCCAGCATCCACTACGGACTACGAGAAATAGAATTATCGGTAAGTAAATTCTTATTTTCTCTGACGTCCTAGTGGATGCTGGGACTCCGTCAGGACCATGGGGATTATACCAAAGCTCCCAAACGGGCGGGAGAGTGCGGATGACTCTGCAGCACCGAATGAGAGAACTCCAGGTCCTCCTCAGCCAGGGTATCAAATTTGTAGAATTTTGCAAACGTGTTTGCCCCTGACCAAGTAGCAGCTCGGCAAAGTTGTAAAGCCGAGACCCCTCGGGCAGCCGCCCAAGATGAGCCCACCTTCCTTGTGAAATGGGCATTTACATATTTTGGCTGTGGCAGGCCTGCCACAGAATGTGCAAGCTGAATTGTACTACACATCCAACTAGCAATCGTCTGCTTAGAAGCAAGAGCACCCAGTTTGTTGGGTGCATACAGGATAACAGCAAGTCAGTTTTCCTGACTCCAGCCGTCCTGGAAACTATATTTTCAGGGCCCTGACAACATCTAGCAACTTGGAGTCCTCCAAGTCCCTAGTAGCCGCAGGTACCACAATAAGCTGGTTCAGGTGAAACGCTGACACCACATTAGGGAGAAACTGGGGACGAGTCCGCAGCTCTGCCCTGTCCGAATGGACAATCAGATATGGGCTTTTGTGAGACAAAGCCGCCAATTCTGACACTCGCCTGGCCGAGGCCAGGGCCAACAGCATGGTCACTTTTCATGTGAGATATTTCAAATCCACAGATTTGAGCGGTTTAAAATGTGATTTGAGGAATCCCAGAACTACGTTGAGATCCCACAGTGCCACTGGAGGCACAAAAGGGGTTTGTATATGCAGTACTCCCTTGACAAACTTCTGGACTTCAGGAAGTGAAGCCAATTCTTTCTGGAAGAAATTGACAGGGCTGAAATTTGAACCTTAATGGACCCCAATTTGAGGTCTATAGACACTCCTGTTTGCAGGAAATGCAGGAATCGACCGAGTTGAAATTTCTTCGTGGGGCCTTCCTGGTCTCACACCACGCAACATATTTTCGCCACATGTGGTGATAATGTTGTGCGGTCACCTCCTTCCTGGCTTTGACCAGGGTAGGAATGACCTCTTCCGGAATGCCTTTTTCCCTTAGGATCCGGCGTTCCACCGCCATGCTGTCAAACGCAGCCGCGGTAAGTCTTGGAACAGACATGGTACTTGCTGAAGCAAGTCCCTTCTTAGCGGCAGAGACCATGAGTCCTCTGTGAGCATTTCTTGAAGTTCCGGGTACCAAGTCCTTCTTGGCCAATCCGGAGCCACGAATATAGTTCTTACTCCTCTACGTCTTCTAATTCTCAGTACCTTGGGTATGAGAAGCAGAGGAGGGAACACATACACCGACTGGTACACCCACGGTGTTACCAGAACGTCCACAGCTATTGCCTGAGGGTCTCTTGACCTGGCGCAATACCTGTCCAATTTTTTGTTCAGGCGGGACGCCATCATGTCCACCTTTGGTCTTACCCAACGGTTCACAATCATGTGGAAGACTTCCCGATGAAGTCCCCACTCTCCCGGGTGGAGGTCGTGCCTGCTGAGGAAGTCTGCTTCCCAGTTGTCCACTCCCGGAATGAACACTGCTGACAGTGCTATCACATGATTTTCCGCCCAGCGAAGAATCCTTGCAGTTTCTTGCCCTCCTGCTTCCTGTGCCGCCCTGTCTGTTTACGTGGGCGACTGCCGTGATGTCCCACTGGATCAATGCCGGCTGACCTTGAAGCAGAGGTCTTGCTAAGCTTAGAGCATTGTAAATTGCCCTTAGCTCCAGTATATTTATGTGGAGAGAAGTCTCCAGACTTGATCACACTCCCTGGAAATTTTTTCCCTGTGTGACTGCTCCCCAGCCTCTCAGGCTGGCATCCGTGGTCACCAGGACCCAGTCCTGAATGCCGAATCTGCGGCCCTTTAGTAGATGAGCACTCTGCAGCCACCGCAGAAGAAACACCCTTGTCCTTGGAGACAGGGTTATCCGCTGATGCATCTGAAGATGCGATCCGGACCATTTTTCCAGCAGATCCCACTGAAAAGTTCTTGCGTGAAATCTGCCGAATGGAATCGCTTCGTAAGAAGCCACCATTTTTCCCAGGACCCTTGTGCAATGATGCACTGACACTTTTCCTGGTTTTAGGAGGTTCCTGACTAGCTCGGATAACTCCCTGGCTTTTTTCTCCGGGAGAAACACCCTTTTCTGGACTGTGTCCAGAATCATCCCTAGGAACAGCAGATGTGTCGTCGGAAACAGCTGCGGTTTTGGAATATTTAGAATCCACCCGTGCTGTCGTAGAACTACTTGAGATAGTGCTACTCCGACCTCCAACTGTTCTCTGGACCTTGCCCTTATCAGGAGATCGTCCATTTTCTTTGAAGAAGAATCATCATTTCGGCCATTACCTTGGTAAAGACCCGGGGTGCCGTGGATAATCCAACCGGCAGCGTCTGAAACTGATAGTGACAGTTCTGTACCACGAACCTGAGGTACCCTTGGTGAGAAGGGCAAATTGGGACATGGAGGTAAGCATCCCTGATGTCCCGGGACACCATATAGTCCCCTTCTTCCTGGTTCGCTATCACTGCTCTGAGTGACTCCATCTTGATTTGAACCTTTGTATGTAAGTGTTCAACTATTTCAGATTTAGAATAGGTCTCACCGAGCCGTCTGGCTTCAGTACCACAATATAGTGTGGAATAATACCCCTTTCCTTGTTGTAGGAGGGGTACTTTGATTATCACCTGCTGGGAATACAGCTTGTGAATTGTTTCCAATACTGCCTCCCTGTCGGAGGGAGACGTTGGTAAAGCAGACTTCAGGAACCTGCGAGGGGGAGACGTCTCGAATTTCCAATCTGTACCCCTGGGATACTACTTGTAGGATCCAGGGGTCCTGTACGGCCCCAGCGTCATGCTGAGGACTTGGCATAAGCGGTGGAGGGCTTCTGTTCCTGGGAATGGGCTGCCTGCTGCAGTCTTCTTCCCTTTCCTCTATCCCTGGGCAGATATGACTGGCCTTTTGCCCGCTTGCCCTTATGGGGACGAAAGGACTGAGGCTGAAAAGACGATGTCTTTTTCTGCTGAGATGTGACTTAGGGTAAAAAAAGGTGGATTTTCCAGCTGTTGCCGTGGCCACCAGGTCCGATGGACCGACCCCAAATAACTCCTCCCCTTTATACGGCAATACTTCCATGTGCCGTTTGGAATCTGCATCACCTGACCACTGTCGTGTCCATAAACATCTTCTGGCAGATATGGACATCGCACTTACTCTTGATGCCAGAGTGCATCTATAGTCAATAAAATACTGTCCCTGTCAAGGGTATCAATATTTTCAGTCAGGGAATCCGACCAAGCCACCCCAGCGCTGCACATCCAGGCTGAGGCGATCGCTGGTCGCAGTATAACACCAGTATGTGTGTATATACTTTTTAGGATATTTTCCAGCCTCCTATCAGCTGGCTCCTTGAGTGCGGCCCTATCTGGAGACGGTAACGCCACTTGTTTTGATAAGCGTGTGAGCGCCTTATCCACCCTAAGGGGTGTTTCCCAAGGCGCCCTAACTTCTGGCGGGAAAGGGTATACCGCCAATAATTTTCTATCGGGGGAAACCCACGCATCATCACACACTTCATTTAATTTATCTGATTCAGGAAAAACTACAGGTAGTTTTTTCACACCCCACATAATACCCTTCTTTGTGGTACTTGTAGTATCAGAAATATGTAACACCTCCTTCATTGCCCTTAACATGTAACGTGTGGCCCTAAAGGAAAATACGTTTGTTTCTTCACCGTCGACACTGGAGTCGGTGTCCGTGTCTGTGTCGACCGACTGAGGTAAATGAGCGTTTTAAAGCCCCCGACGGTGTTTGAGACGCCTGGACAGGTACTAATTTGTTTGCCGGCCGTCTCATGTCGTCAACCGACCTTGCAGCGTATTGACATTATTACGTAATTCCTTAAATAAGCCATCCATTTCGGTGTCGACTCCCTAGAGAGTGACATCACCATTTCAGGCAATTGCTCCGCCTCCTCACCAACATCGTCCTCATACATGTCGACACAGACGTACCGACACACAGCACACACACTGGGAATGCTCTGATAGAGGACAGGACCCCACTAGCCCTTTGGGGAGACAGAGGGAGAGTTTGGCAGCACACACCAAAACGCTATAATTATACAGGGACAACCTTTATATAAGTGTTTTCCCTTATAGCATCTTAATATATAATCATATCGCCAAATAAGTGCCCCCCCTCTCTGTTTTAACCCTGTTTCTGTAGTGCAGGGGAGAGCCTGGAAGCCTTCCCACCAGCAGTTCTGTGAGGGAAAATGGCGCTGTGTGCTGAGGAGAATAGGCCCCGCCCCCTTTTCGGCGGGCTTCTCCCGTTTTTCTGACAACCTGGCAGGGGTTAAATACATCCATATAGCCCCAGAGGCTATATGTGATGTATTTTTAGCCAGTATAGGTATTTTCATTGCTGCCCAGGGCGCCCCCCCCAGCGCCCTGCACCCTCAGTGACCGTTGGTGTGAAGTGTGCTGAGAGCAATGGCGCACAGCTGCAGTGCTGTGCGCTACCTCATGAAGACTGAGAAGTCTTCAGCTGCCGATTTCTGGACCTCTTCTCTCTTCAGCATCTGCAAGGGGGTCGGCGGCGCGGCTCCGGTGACCCATCCAGGCTGTACCTGTGATCGTCCCTCTGGAGCTAGTGTCCAGTAGCCTAAGAAGCAAATCCATCCTGCACGCAGGTGAGTTCACTTCTTCTCCCCTAAGTCCCTCGTTGCAGTGAGCCTGTTGCCAGCAGGACTCACTGAAAATAAAAAACCTAATAAAACTTTTACTCTAAGCAGCTCTTTAGGAGAGCCACCTAGATTGCACCCTTCTCGGCCGGGCACAAAAATCTAACTGAGGCTTGGAGGAGGGTTATAGGGGGAGGAGCCAGTGCACACCACCTGATCCTAAAGCTTTTACTTTTGTGCCCTGTCTCCTGCGGAGCCGCTGTTCCCTATGGTCCTGACGGAGTCCCAGCATCCACTAGGACGTCAGAGAAAAAATATTATTTAAAGGAAGACCCTAGCATGACACAAGAAATACGTGACTTTGTAACTGAAGCTATACTATTTATTTTGACACACAATTATTTTTTGTTTAACGACACTTATTATTTACAGACACTGGGGACGGCTATGGGGACCAGATTCGCACCGAGTTTTGCGAATCTCTATATGGGCCGCCTTGAAGAGTGCCTTATTTGGGGCGGACCATGTAGAGATGATCTGGTCCTCTATGGCCGTTTTATAGATGATTTATTTATTATTTGGAAAGGGGGTTATCACCGAGCACTTGAATTTGTTGAGCACTTGAACAAAAATGATTTCAATTTAAATTTCACTCACTCTTTTAGTTGTGAAAACAGTCTTTCTGGATATTGCACTCTCTGCTACGGATAACATTATCATACCTTCTAATTACATGAAACCGGTGGGTGCATCTAATTATTTGCACTTCATGAGTAGTCACCATAGACCATGGATTAAAAATATTCCAAAAAATCAGATAATGCGTCTTAGAAGAAACTGTGCAGGAGATAAAGATTTCCACTCCCAAATGGAAATCATGTTGGGACACTTTAAGAGAAGAGGTTACCCAGATAAACTCTTAGATAATGCTAGGAAATATGCGATGAAACTATGTAGAAAAGATTTATTGAGCAAACATACTCCCAATAAAACCCTACCAGAAATACCACCAAGCCTGGGAAAGGAAATACCCTTAAATAAATCGGAAGAAATCGAATCCTCTAGCATCAAGGAAGATGTTTGTGAAAACATCATCTTCCTATCGAAATTTAATAATAAATCAAGGGAAATTTAAAAAGATCATCTGTAACAATTTTGCGTTACTTGAACAGGATCCTATTCTGAGAAACGTAATCAGAAAAAAAACGGCAGTAATCTTTAAAAAGAATACTAACTTGGGGAATCTGCTAGCCCCAAGCATGTTAAAAACGTTAGAAAATACAGAACCATCAAAAAACTGGCTTAAAACTAAAATGGTGGGCTCTTATAGATGTAATAAAACCATTTGTTTAACTTGTAAATTTATGCTTAATAAAATCACTAGCATAACTTCAAGCTCTAATGGGGATACCTTTGATATAAAACAATATATTAACTGTGAGTCTGCATATTGTGTATATGTTCTTCAATGTCCATGTTCCCTACAGTATGTAGGAAAGACGACTAGAAGTATAAAAAGCAGATTTAGGGAACACAGATGTAATATTATAAATAGAAAAATGACACACAGTGTTTCTCGTCATTTTGCAAAACACCATGGAGGAAATCCTATGGGCTTGTCTATTACAGCAGTAGAAAGATTCACCAACACAAAGAGAGGTGGAAACAGGTTTAGACAATTGTGTATTGGTGAGTCTTCTTGGATATTCAAATTAGAAACCCTCGTACCTAAAGGTCTAAATGAGGCACTTGACTATACGTGCCTAGATGAGTGAATATATTTGTTACATTAAGTCTGGCGTAGATATGGACTAGACAATCTATACGAAATGATGAATTTGACCCCCTATATATATATGAAGATATATATCTTTTTATATATATGTGTGTATACGCGTATGTGTATATATATATATATATATATATACACCCATTTAGAATAAAATAAAATCACTAAGGATATATGTATCAATTTTTATCGCTTATACAGTCCCCTTTCATATAGCTTCTTGAAATACATCTGTATCCTCCTCATCAAACTTCCATTTGCCATTCCCCCCCTCCTTTAACCCCTCCGCTTCCCTCCCCCCCCCCCCCCCCTCTCCCTCCCTTTCTTTTTCTTTCCCACCGCCATCTTCCCCCACCCCCCCCTCCTTTTCCTTCCCCCCCCCCCCCCCCCCCATCCCCACAAATCTCCCCTTCCCCTCCCTCCCCCTCTATTCCCCACCTCTTTCCTATTTATGTTGTTTTGGTGTGACCCAACAATAATAATATTGAGAACAATAAAGTAGTCCTCTCTAGTAAACCTTTCTTTTCACAAATATTTTCATCTGTGTAAATATAGACGGAAGACGAATGAGAAAGAAAAAGAATAAGAAAAATGATTATATATATAAAAAATTACTATAGAAGAGTTGGTTTAATTCCACAAAATGTCTTAAAAGAAAAATATGTATTAGTACATGCATGTGCCTATGCACATGGATGTATTTATGCGTGTGTATATTTCCACATATGTGTTTGTTCATATTCATATATTCTCTTCCCATGCTTTTTTCTATTTCTTCGTATATTTATTTTTTCTTTCCCTCTTATATTTACTTCTGCATAGAAGAGATTTGTGGATACCTGCATTAGGTTCTGACATTTGATAAATTGAACTGAGTTCAGCTGAGATACCTATCAAAGTTACAAATTACTCTTGTAAACCCTATGAAAAGAAGAGCTTTAAGGTTGGGAGACCTTTTATTAATTGTAATCTATGGCATTATATATATTTATATATATATATATATATATATATATATATATTATACATACATACATACACACACACACACACACACACACACACACACACACACACACACACACACACACACACACACCTTAATTCAATTTATTTTAGTTTATTATTTATATATGTACACCTATTAAAAGTATAATATTTTAGAAGCATCACAAATTAAACTGTATAAAAGTCTAGAGACCTGTGAAAGAAAAACCATTTACTCTGAACAGCTGTAATTGATTAGAAATCACTGCTAGCTATAAAAGAGGAACCCTCTAACTAAATGGTATTCCTGAGGAAGTCCCAAGGCATTGTGGGACGAAACGCGTTGACACCATTGAACAATCAGCAGCACACCAGTCCACCGTGATAGAACCTGTTTGGCTCTCGACAAAAAACTTGCAGAGATACCGCTGCCCAAAATCCTCAAAGGGCTCTGTCTTGCAACACAATTGGTAACAACCTGCCTGTTAACCCGTCATTTAATTACCATCACGCTGCAGGGTGCAGACAACGAGACCTTTGCGGGCAATTAATCACGAACCCTCCCAACACATCACCCAGGGCGGTGACGGCCTCACCACCGGGAGCGGAGAGACGGCAGCAAACATCCCATCGGGGAGACGGATGAGTCCTTTTCCGCTATACGGACACAAGTTACACCTACCCGGCGCGGTGATAGCCTCACCACCGGGATAGGAGAGACTATACAATCATCATTGTGAGTTTTACAGATACCGGTCTCCAGTCTATCCTGAACAAAAAACTGTGGCCGGGACGCCGGCATTTATAGTCATCACCTAAAATTGTGTGGATCTTTTAAAGGAGTGCGATTGCTGATTTATACTACTTCTAAAGAGGACAGTTTAGTATTCATATAAAAATTACAGCTTTTAAAATATAGTTGGTATAATAGCAAGCCATGTACTTTGGAATATATTAACCAAACTGATGCTTTTCCAAAACTATACATATGTTTATTTTAAAAATGTTTGTTGGATATTTGGTATAAAATAAAACTAATATATTTTTATTGTTCATAAACAGTATCCCAGCCTCATTTCTGACCACTTCACAGC
Source organism: Pseudophryne corroboree (assembly GCF_028390025.1). Taxonomy (NCBI): domain Eukaryota; kingdom Metazoa; phylum Chordata; class Amphibia; order Anura; family Myobatrachidae; genus Pseudophryne; species Pseudophryne corroboree. The sequence goes on from NC_086454.1 coordinate 341,700,173, forward strand.
CATTTCTTCAAAATTAATTTTTATTGTAATATCGTTATAAACATACAATTATATTGAAAGCGCGATGTTTTATAGATCTTTTTTCGGAATGAAGAGCAGAGCTGCAAAGTCAGACGTTACAAGAATCCTCCTCTGGGCAGAAAAAAAATGCATTGGTGTTGTCAGCAATCTTCATTCCAGGTGTAGACAACTGGGAAGCAGACTTCCTCAGCAGACACGATCTATCTCCATCCAGGAGATTGGGGCCTCCATCCAGAGGTGTTCATGGAGGTGACGGATCTTTGGGGTGTACCTCAAATAGACATGATGGCCTCCCATCTCCACAAGAGGCTTCGGAGGTATTGTTCCAGGTCAAGGGACCTGCAAGCCATGGCAGTGGACTCCATGGTGCCTCCGTGGGTGCTCAGGTCGGTGTACGTGTTTCCTCCACTTCCACTCATTCTAAGAGTTCTAAAACTTATAAGGAGAACAAGAGTTCAGGCAATCCTCATTGCTCCGGACTGGCCAAAAAGGGCTTGGTACGCGGATCTTCTGCTGGAATATCCAAGGCCTCTTTCTCTTCAGGAGGACCTACTGCAACAGGGGCCATTCACTTATCAAGATTTACCGTGGCTACGTTTGATGGCACGGAGATTGAATGCCAGATATTAGCTCAGAAAGGCATTCTGAACAAGTTTATTCCTACCCGGATACAGGCTAGGAAAGGAGTAATGTCTAAACATTACCATCGAGTTTGGAAAAAGTATGTGTCTTGGTGTGAGTCCAAGAAGTTTCCTACCGTGGAGTTTCAACTGGGCCAATTTCTCCTCTTCCTACAAGCAGGTGTGGATATGGGCCTGAGGTTGGGATCCGTAAAGGTCCAGATTTCGGCCCTATCCATTTTTTCCAGAAACTGCTAGCTTCCCTTCCTGAGATTCAGACTTTCTTGAAAGGGGTCATGCACATCCAGTCTCCCTTTGTGCCACCTACGGCACCCTGGGATCTTAACGTGGTGTTACAGTTCCTCCAATCGGCTTGGTTCAATCCTCTACAGGAGATTTAGGTCAAGTTTCTCACATAGAAGGCTGTAACTTTGTTGGCCTTGGCTTCTGCTAGACGTGTGTCGGAGTTGGGGGCTTTTGTCGTGTAAGAGCCCCCAGTTGATCTTCCATGTAGATAGAGTTGAGCTCAAGATGCGTCAGCAGTTTCTTCCAAAGGTTGTGCTGGCTTTTCATATCAACCAACCTATTGTGGTGCCAGTGGCTACTGACTCCTCAATTACTTCTAAATCCTTGGATGTTGTGAGGGCTTTGAAAATCTATGTGAAGAGGACTGCTCGTCACAGAAAATCAGACTCTGTTTGTCCTGTATGATCCCAAGAAACTTGGGGGTCCTGCTTCTAAGCAGACTATTTCTCGCTGGATCAGGTTCACTATCCAGCATGCGTATTCTATGGCAGGATTGCCGTGTCCAAAATCTGTTAAGGCCCACTCTACTCGTAAGGTGGGTTCTTCCTGGGCGGCTGCCCGGGGTGTCTCGGCTTTACAACTTTGCAGAGCGGCTACTTGGTCAGGGTCGAACACGTCTGTTAAGTTCTACAAGTTCGATACTTTGGCCTCTGAGGACCTAAAGTTTGATCAATCAGTTCTGCAGGGTCCTCCGTGCTCTCCCTGTTCTGGGAGCTTTGCAGTGGTGCAAGTAGAAAAAATGTCTTACAGGATGTGGCCAATTATCACATGGGACGTGGCCAATGAAAATGGGGGCGTGATACCCATATGAGGGAGGGGTGGATACACATATGACCCCAATAGTGCCAAATAGTGCCAGGTGCACATTGCCCCACAGTGCCAGGTGCACATTGCCCCACAGTGCCAGGTGCACATTGCCCCACAGTGCCAGATACAGAAATGCCCCGCACAGGCTGCGCTCTCCTCCCTTCACATCAGCTGGAGCGGCGGTGAGCAGCAGAGGGAGGGAGGGACGAGGAGAGGCGGCCCGTCGGTGTGGGTACAGGGAACTCATGGCTAAATTCTTAAGGGTACGCCGTACTTGCACCGCTGAAGCTTTGGTACATCCCCATGGTACGAATGTGGACCACAGCATCCTCTAGGATGTAAGCGAAAATAGGATTTGAATTACCTACCGGTAAATCCTTTTCTCGTAGTCCATAGAGGATGCTGGGCGCCCGCCCAGCGCTTCGTGATCCTGCAGTGTTTACTTGGTTCATTACGATTTTGTTTAGTTTTGTACTGCGTTGTTACTTGGTTAAGTAATGTTTCTCTGACGTCCTAGTGGATGCTGGGAACTCCGTAAGGACCATGGGGAATAGCGGGCTCCGAAGGAGGCTGGGCACTCTAGAAAGATCTTAGACTACCTGGTGTGCACTGGCTCCTCCCACTATGACCCTCCTCCAAGCCTCAGTTAGATTTCGTGCCAGGCCGAGGTTGGATGCACACTAGGGGCTCTCCTGAGCTCTTAGAAAGAAAGATAGTCTTAGATTTTTTTATTTTCAGTGAGACCTGCTGGCAACAGGCTCACTGCAGCGAGGGACTAAGGGGAGAAGAAGCGAACTCGCCTGCTTGCAGCCGGATTGGGCTTCTTAGGCTACTGGACACCATTAGCTCCAGAGGGACCGACCGCAGGCCCAGTCCTTGGTGTTCGGTCCCGGAGCCGCGCCGCCGTCCCCCTTACAGATCCAGAAGCAAGAAGAGGTCCGGAAAATCGGCGGCATGAAGACTCAGTCTTCACCAAGGTAGCGCACAGCACTGCAGCTGTGCGCCATTGCTCCTCATACACACTTCACACTGCGGTCACTGAGGGTGCAGGGCGCTGGGGGGGGCGCCCTGAGCAGCAATATAAACACCTTGGCTGGCTAAAATACCTCAATATATAGCCCCAGGGGCTATATATGAGGTAAATACCCCTGCCAGATTCCATAAAAAAGCGGGAGAATAGGCCGCGAAAAAGGGGCGGAGCCTATCTCCTCAGCACACTGGCGCCATTTTTCCCTCACAGCTCCGCTGGAAGGAAACTCCCTGGCTCTTCCCTGCAGTTTACAGTCACAGTAAGAGGGAAAAAAAGAGGGGGGGCATTAAATTTGGCTAGATATATCTATATATTATTGAAAAGCAGCTATTAGGGACATAACTCAGTTAGTCCCTGTACATATATAGCGCTCTGGTGTGTGCTGGCATACTCTTACTCTGTCCCCCCAAAGGGCTTTTTGTGGGTCCTGTCCTCTGTTGGAGCATTCCCTGTGTGTGTGGGGTGTGTCGGTACGGCTGTGTCGACATGTTTGATGAGGATAATGAGGTGGAGGCGGAGCAGATGCATTTAGAAGGGATGTCACCCCCTGCGGGGCAGACACCCGAGTGGATGAGCTTATGGAAAGAGATGAGTGCACGTATAGACTCCTTACATAAGAAATTTGACGACATGCCAACTGTGGGACAGCCGGGATCTCAGCTTGTGCCTGTCCAGGCGTCTCAGGGGTCGTCAGGGGCTCTAAAACGCCCGCTACCTCAGGTTGCAGACCCAGATGTCGACACGGATACTGACGCCAGTGTCGACGACGATGAGTCAAATCTAATGCCTGTCAAGGCCGTTCACTGCATGATTGAGGCAATGAAAGAGGTGTTAAACATTTCTGATTTACATCCAGGTACCACTAAAAAGGGTATTATGTTTGGGGAGAAAAAACTACCCGTAGTTTCTCTGACGTCCTAGTGGATGCTGGGGACTCCGTAAGGACCATGGGGAATAGCGGCTCCGCAGGAGACTGGGCACAAAAGTAAAGCTTTAGGACTACCTGGTGTGCACTGGCTCCTCCTCCTATGACCCTCCTCCAAGCCTCAGTTAGATTTTTGTGCTGCTTAGTGAAAAGTTTAGTTTTAGGTTTTTTATTTTCAGTGAGACCTGCTGGCAACAGGCTCACTGCATCGAGGGACTAAGGGGAGAAGAAGCGAACTCACCTGCGTGCAGAGTGGATTGGGCTTCTTAGGCTACTGGACACCATTAGCTCCAGAGGGATCGAACACAGGCCCAGCCATGGAGTCCGGTCCCAGAGCCGCGCCGCCGGCCCTCTTACAGAGCCAGAAGCAAGAAGAGGTCGGAAAATCGGCGGCAGAAGACATCCTATCTTCACCAAGGTAGCGCACAGCACTGCAGCTGTGCGCCATTGCTCCTCAGCACACTTCACACTTCGGTCACTGAGGGTGCAGGGCGCTAGGGGGGGGCGCCCTGAGCAGCAATAAAAACACCTTGGCTGGCGAAAATACATCACATATAGCCCCCAGGGCTATATGGATGAATTTTAACCCCTGCCAGAATCCATAAAAAAGCAGGAGAAAAGTCCGCGAAAAAGGGGCGGGGCCTATCTCCTCAGCACACTGGCGCCATTTTCCCTCACAGCTCCGTTGGAGGGAAGCTCCCCTGGCTCTCCCCTGCAGTCACTACACTACAGAAAGGGTTAAAAAAGAGAGGGGGGCACTAATTAGGCGCAGTATTAACAATACAGCAGCTATAAGGGGAAAAACGCTTATATAAGGTTATCCCTGTGTGTGTATATATATATATATATATATAGCGCTCTGGTGTGTGCTGGCAAACTCTCCCTCTGTCTCCCCAAAGGGCTAGTGGGGTCCTGTCCTCTATCAGAGCATTCCCTGTGTGTGTGCTGTGTGTCGGTACGTTTGTGTCGACATGTATGAGGAGGAAAATGATGTGGAGGCGGAGCAAATTGCCTGTAATAGGGATGTCACCCCCTAGGGGGTCGACACCTGAGTGGGTGAACTGTTGGAAGGAATTAACAGTGTCAGCTCTTTACCAAAGACAGTGGTTGACATGAGACAGCCGGCTACTCAGCTTGTGCCTGTCCAGACGTCTCATAGGCCGTCAGGGGCTCTAAAGCGCCCGTTACCTCAGATGGCAGATACAGACGCCGACACGGATACTGACTCCAGTGTCGACGGTGAAGAGACAAATGTGACTTCCAGTAGGGCCACACGATACATGATTGAGGCAATGAAAAATGTTTTACACATTTCTGATAATACGAGTACCACCAAAAGGGGTATTATGTTCGGTGAGGAAAAACTACCTGTAGTTTTCCTGAATCTGAGAAATTAAATGAGGTGTGTGATGAAGCGTGGGTTTCCCCCGATAAAAACTGACAATTTCTAAAAAGTTATTGGCATTATATCCTTTCCCGCCAGAGGTTACGGTGCGTTGGGAAACACCCCCTAGGGTGGATAAAGCGCTCACACGCTTGTCAAAACAAGGGCTCTACCCTCTCCTGAGATGGCCGCCCTTAAGGATCCTGCTGATAGAAAGCAGGAGGGTATCCTAAAATGTATTTACACACATACTGGTGTTATACTGCGACCAGCAATCGCCTCAGCCTGGATGTGCAGTGCTGGGTGGGCGTGGTCGGATTCCCTGACTGAAAATATTGATACCTTAGATAGGGACAGTATATTACTGACTATAGAGCATTTAAAAGATGCATTTCTATATATATGTGATGCACAGCGGAATATTTGCCGAATGGCATCAAGAGTAAGTGCGTTGTCCATTTCTGCCAGAAGAGGGTTATGGACACGACAGTGGTCAGGTGATGCAGATTCCAAACGGCATATGGAAGCATTGCCTTATAAAGGGGAGGAGTTATTTGGGGTCGGTCTTTCAGACCTGGTGGCCACGGCAACAGCTGGGAAATCCACGTTTTTACCCCAGGTCGCCTCTCAACATAAGAAGACGCCGTATTATCAGGCGCAGTCCTTTCGTTCCCATAAGGACAAACGGGCAAAAGGTTCCTTATTTCTGCCCCGTGACAGAGGGAGAGGAAAAAGGCTGCAGAAATCAGCCAGTTCCCAGGAACAGAAGCCCTCTCCCGCCTCTGCCAAGCCCTCAGCATGACGCTGGGGCTTTACAAGTGGACTCAGGCACGGTGGGGGCCCGTCTCAAAAATTTCAGCGTGCAGTGGGCTCACTCGCAAGTAGACCCCTGGATCCTTCAGGTGGTATCTCAGGGTTACAAATTGGAATTTGAGACCTCTCCCCCTCGCCGTTTCCTAAAGTCGGCTTTACCGACGTCTCCCTCCGACAGGGAGGCAGTTTTGGAAGCCATTCACAAGCTGTATTCCCAGCAGGTGATAATCAAGGTACCCCTCCTGCAACAGGGAAAGGGGTATTATTCCACACTGTTGTGGTACCGAAGCCGGACGGCTCGGTGAGACCGATTTTAAATCTAAAATCTTTGAACACTTACATACAGAAGTTCAAATTCAAGATGGAGTCACTCAGAGCAGTGATTGCGAACCTGAAAGAAGGGGACTACATGGTGTCTCTGGACATCAAGGATGCTTACCTTCATGTCCCAATTTACCCTTCTCACCAAGGGTACCTCAGGTTTGTGGTACAGAACTGTCACTATCAGTTTCAGACGCTACCGTTTGGATGGTCCACGGCACCCCGGGTCTTTACCAAGGTAATGGCCGAAATGATGATACTCCTTCGAAGGAAGGGAGTTTTAGTTATCCCTTACTTGGACGATCTCCTGATAAAGGTAAGATCCAGAGAACAGTTGGAGGTCGGTGTAGTACTATCTCAGGTAGTGTTGCGGCAGCACGGTTGGATTCTCAATATTCCAAAATCGCAGCTGGTTCCAACGACTCGTCTTCTGTTCCTAGGGATGATCATGGACACAGTCCAGAAAAAGGTGTTTCTCCCGGAGGAGAAAGCCAGGGAGCTATCCGAGCTAATCAAGAACCTCCTAAAACCGAGCCAAGTCTCAGTGCATCAATGCACAAGGGTTCTGGGAAAAATGGTGGCTTCCTACGAAGCAATCTCATTCGGCAGATTCCACGCAAGAACTTTCCAGTGGGACCTGCTGGACAAATGGTCCGGGTCGCATCTTCAGATGCATCAGCGGATAACCCTGTCACCAAGGACAAGGGTGTCCCTCCTGTGGTGGTTGCAGAGTGCTCATCTTCTAGAGGGCCGCAGATTCAGCATTCAGGACTGGGTCCTGGTGACCACGGATGCCAGCCTGCGAGGCTGGGGAGCAGTCACACAGGGAAGGAATTTCCAGGGCTTATGGTCAAGCCTGGAGGCATCACTTCACATAAATATCCTGAAGCTAAGGGCCATTTACAATACTCTAAGCTTAGCAAGACCTCTGCTTCAAGGTCAGCCGGTGTTGATCCAGTCGGACAACATCACGGCAGTCACCCACGTAAACAGATAGGGTGGCACAAGAAGCAGGAGGGCAATGGCAGAAGCTGCAAGGATTCTTCGCTGGGCGGAAAATCATGTGATAGCACTGTCAGCAGTATTCATTCCGGGAGTGGACAACTGGGAAGCAGACTTCCTCAGCAGACATGACCTCCACCCGGGAGAGTGGGGACTTCACCCAGAAGTCTTCCACATGATTATAAACCGTTGGGAAAAACTCGACAGGTATTGCGCCAGGTCAAGGGACCCTCAGGCAATAGCTGTAGACGCTCTGGTAACACCGTGGGTGTACCAGTCAGTGTATGTGTTCCCTCCTCTGCCTCTCATACCCAATATACTGAGAATTATAAGATGGAGAGGAGTAAGCACTATATTCGTGGCTCCGGCTTGGCCAAGAAGGACTTGGTAACCGGAACTTCAAGAGATGCTCACGGAGGATCCGTGGCCTCTACCTCTAAGAAGGGACCTGCTCCAGCAAGGACCCTGTCTGTTCCAAGACTTACCGCGGCTGCGTTTGACGGCATGGCGGTTGAACGCCGGATCCTGAAGGAAAAAGGCATTCCGGATGAAGTCATCCCTATCCTGATCAAAGCCAGGAAGGATGTAACCGCAAAATATTATCACCGCATTTGGCGAAAATATGTTGCGTGGTGCTAGGCTAGTAAGGCCCGACGGAGGAAATTCAACTGGGTCGATTCCTACATTTCCTGCAAACAGGAGTGTCTATGGGCCTGAAATTGGGGTCCATTAAGGTTCAGATTTCGGCCCTGTCAATTTTCTTCCAAAAAGAACTAGCTTCAGTCCCTGAAGTGCAGACGTTTGTAAAAGGGGTACTGCATATACAGCCTCCTTTTGTGCCTCCAGTGGCACCTTGGGATCTCAATGTAGTTTTTGGGTTCCAAAAGTCACATTGGTTTGAACCACTTAAATCTGTGGAGTTAAAATATCTCACATGGAAAGTGGTCATGCTGTTGGCCGGGGCCAGGCGCGTGTCAGAATTGGCGGCTTTATCCTGTAAAAGCCCTTATCTGATTTTCCATTCGGACAGGGCGGAATTGAGGACTCGTCCTCAGTTTCTCCCTAAGGTGGTTTCAGCGTTTCACCTGAACCAACCTATTGTGGTGCCTGCGGCTACTAGGGACTTGGGACTATGTTTCCAGGACGGCTGGAGTCAGAAAATCTGACTCGCTGTTTATCCTGTATGCACCCAACAAGCTGGGTGCTCCTGCTTCTAAGCAGACTATTGCTCGTTGGATTTGTAGTACAATTCAGCTTGCACATTCTGTGGCAGGCCTGCCACAGCCAAAAATCTGTAAATGCCCACTCCACAAGGAAGGTGGGCTCATCTTGGGCGGCTGCCCGAGGGGTCTCTGCTTTACAACTTTGCCGAGCAGCTACTTGGTCAGGAGCAAATACGTTTGTAAAATTCTACAAATTTGATACCCTGGCTGAGGAGGACCTGGAGTTCTCTCATTCGGTGCTGCAGAGTCATCCGCACTCTCCCGCCCGTATGGGAGCTTTGGTATAATCCCCATGGTCCTTACGGAGTCCCCAGCATCCACTAGGACGTCAGAGAAAATAATACTTCTATTTCTCGTAGTCCGTAGTGGATGCTGGGCGCCCATCCCAAGTGCGGATTGTCTGCAATACTTGTACATAGTTATTGTTACCAAAAATCGGGTTATTGCTGTAGTGAGCCATCTTTTCTAGAGGCTCCTCTGTTATCATGCTGTTAACTGGGTTTAGATCACAAGTTATACGGTGTGATTGGTGTGGCTGGTATGAGTCTTACCCGGGATTCAAAATCCTTCCTTATTGTGTACGCTCGTCCGGGCACAGTATCCTAACTGAGGCTTGGAGGAGGGTCATAGGGGGAGGAGCCAGTGCACACCAGGTAGTCCTAAAGCTTTACTTTTGTGCCCAGTCTCCTGCGGAGCCGCTATTCCCCATGGTCCTTACGGAGTCCCCAGCATCCACTACGGACTACGAGAAATAGAATTATCGGTAAGTAAATTCTTATTTTTCCCCCCATCAGATGAATTAAATGAGGTGTGTGAAGAAGCGTGACTTTTCCCTGATAAAAAATTGGTAATTCCTAAGAAGGTACTAATGGCGTAGCCTTTCCCGCCTGAGGATAGGTCACGTTGGGAAACACCCCCTAGGGTGGATAAAGCGCTCACACGTTTGTCAAAAAAGGTGGCACTACCGTCTCAGGATACGGCCGCCCTTAAGGAGCCTGCTGATAGAAAGCAGGAGGCAGTCCTGAAGTCTGTATACACACACTCAGGCATTATACTTAGACCAGCTATTGCGTCAGCATGGATGTGCAGTGCTGCCGCTGTGTGGTCAGATAAACTGTCAGAAAATATTGACACACTAGACAGACACTATTCTCCTAACAATTGACCATATAAAAGATTCAGTCTTATATATGAGAGATGCACAGAGGGAAATTTGCCGGCTGGCATCTAAAGTAAGTGCATTGTCCATCTCTGCTAGGAGAGGCTTATGGACTCGTCAGTGGACGGGAGATGCAGATTCCAAGAGGCACATGGAAGTTTTGCCGTATAAAGGGGAGTAATTATTTGGGGATGGTCTCTCCGACCTAGTTTCCACAGCAACATCTGGGAAGTCAGCATTTTTACCCCATGTCCCCTCGCAGCCTAAGAAGGCGCCATTTTATCAGGTTCAGTCCTTTCGGACCCAGAAAAACAAGCGTGGAAAAGGAGGGTCTTTTCTGTCTAGGGGCAGAGGTAGGGGAAAAAGGCTGCAACAGACAGCAGGTTCCCAGGAACAAAAGTCCTCCCCCTCTTCCTCTTCCAAGTCCGCCGCATGACGGTGGGGCTCCCCAGGTGGAGCCAGGGACGGTGGGGGCCCGCCTCAGAAATTTCAGCGATCAGTGGGCTCGCTCACAGGTGGATCCCTGGATCCTTCAAGTAGTATCACAGGGATACATGCTGGAATTCGAGACGGTTCCACCCCACCGGTTCCTAAAATCTGCCTTGCCGATTGCTCCCTCAGACAGGGAGGCGGTGCTAGCGGCAATTCACAAGCTGTATTCTCAGCAGGTGATAATCAAGGTACCCCTACTTCAACAAGGCCGGGGTTACTATTCCACACTATTTGTGGTGCCGAAACCGGACGGTTCGGTGAGACCCATTTTAAATTTGAAATCCTTGAACATGTACATAAAAAAATTCAAGTTCAAGATGGAATCGCTCAGGGCGGTTATTGCAAGCCTGGACGAGGGGGATTACATGGTTTCTCTGGACATCAAGGATGCTTACCTGCATGTCCCTATTTACCATCCTCACCAGGAGTACCTCAGATTTGTGGTACAGGATTGCTATTACCAATTCCAGACGCTGCCGTTTGGACTCTCCACGGCACCAAGGATATTTACCAAGGTTATGGCGGAAATGATGATACTCCTTCGAAAAAAGGGAGTTTTAATTATCCCGTACTTGGACGATCTCCTAATAAAGGCACGGTCCAAGGAACAGTTGTTGGTGGGAGTGGCACTATCTCAGGAAGTGCTGCACCAGCACGGCTGGATTCTGAATATCCCAAAGTCACAGCTGATGCCGACGACACGTCTAATGTTCCTGGGGATGATTCTGGACACGATCCAAAAAAAAGTGTTTCTCCCGGAGGAGAAAGCCAGGGAGTTGTCTTCTCTAGTCAGGGACCTCCTGAAACCGAAACAGGTATCGGTGCATCACTGTACGCGAGTCCTGGGAAAAATGGTAGCTTCTTACGAAGCAATTCCATTCGGCAGGTTCCATGCCAGAATTTTTCAATGGGGCCTGTTAGACAAGTGGTCCGGATCGCATCTTCAGATGCATCGCTTGATAACCCTGTCTCCCAGAACCAGGGTGTCTCTTCTGTGGTGGCTACAGAGTGCTCATCTCCTGGAGGACCGCAGGTTTGGCATACAGGACTGGGTCCTGGTGACCACGGATGCCAGCCTTCGAGGCTGGGGAGCAGTCACCCGGGGAAGAAATTTCCAAGGACTATGGTCAAGTCAGGAGACTTCCCTTCACATAAATATTCTGGAACTAAGGGCCATCAACAATGCCCTCAGTCAAGCAAAATCCCTGCTTCTACACCAGCCGGTGCTGATCCAGTCAGACAACATCACGGCAGTCGCCCATGTGAATCGTCAGGGCGGCACAAGAAGCAGGATGGCAATGGCGGAAGCCACAAGGATTCTCCGATGGGCGGAAAATCATGTACCAGCACTGTCAGCAGTGTTCATTCCGGGAGTGGACAACTGGGAAGCAGACTTTCTCAGCAGACACGACCTCCACCCGGGAGAGTGGGGACTTCATCCAGAAGTCTTCCAAATGATTGTTCATCAGTGGTGTCGTCCACAGGTGGACATGATTGCGTCCCGTCTAAACAAAAAGCTAGACAGGTATTGCGCCAGGTCAAGGGTCCATCAAGCAATAGCTGTAGACGCTCTGGTAACGCCGTGGGTGTACCAGTCAGTGTATGTGTTTCCTCCGCTGCCTCTCATACCAAAGGTATTGAGAATAATAAGAAGGCGAAGGGTAAACACAATTCTCGTGGTTCCGGATTGGCCAAGAAGAACATGGTACCCGGAACTTCAAGAGATGATCTCAGAGGACCCGTGGCCTCTACCATTAAGACAAGACCTGCTCCAGCAGGGGCCCTGTCTGTTCCAAGACTTACCGCGGCTGCGTTTGACGGCATGGCGGTTGAACGCCGGATCCTGAAGGAAAAGGGCATTCCGGAGGCAGTCATTCCTACGCTTATTAAAGCCAGGAAAGAAGTTACAGCAAATCATTATCACCGCATATGGCGGAAGTATGTTGCATGGTGTGAGGCCGAAAAGGCCCCAACAGAGGAAGTTCAACTAGGTCGATTTCTGCATTTCCTGCAAGCAGGAGTGAATATGGGCCTAAAACTAGGCTCCATTAAGGTACAGATCTCGGCTCTGTCGATTTTCTTTCAAAAAGAACTAGCTTCAGTACCTGAAGTTCAGACATTTGTAAAAGGAGTGCTGCATATTCAGCCCCCGTTTGTGCCCCCGGTGGCACCTTGGGATCTCAATGTGGTGTTGAATTTCTTAAAATCACATTGGTTTGAACCACTAAAAACCGGGGATCTGAAATATCTCACGTGGAAGGTGGTCATGTTATTGGCCTTGGCTTCTGCCAGGCGTGTATCAGAATTGGCGGCTTTGTCTTGTAAAAGCCCTTATCTGATTTTCCATATGGATAGGGCAGAATTAAGGACTCGTCCCCAGTTTCTTCCTAAGGTGGTGTCAGCGTTTCACCTGAACCAACCTATTGTGGTGCCTGCGGCTACTAGAGACTTGGAGGACTCCAAGTTGTTAGACGTGGTCAGGGCCCTGAAAATATATGTTTCCAGGACGGCTAGAGTCAGAAAATCTGACTCGCTGTTTATCCTATATGCACCCAACAAGTTGGGTGCTCCTGCTTCTAAGCAGACTATTGCTCGTTGGATTTCCAGTACAATCCAACTTGCGCATTCTGTGGCAGGCCTGCCACAGCCAAAATCTGTCAATGCCCATTCCACAAGGAAGGTGGGCTCATCTTGGGCGGCTGCCCGAGGGGTCTCGGCTTTACAACTTTGCCGAGCTGCTACTTGGTCAGGGGCAAACACGTTTGCAAAATTCTACAAATTTGATACCCTGGCTGAGGAGGACCTGGAGTTCTCTCATTCGGTGCTGCAGAGTCATCCGCACTCTCCCGCCCGTTTGGGAGCTTTGGTATAATCCCCATGGTCCTTACGGAGTTCCCAGCATCCACTAGGACGTCGGAGAAAATAAGAATTTACTCATCGGTAATTCTATTTCTCGTAGTCCGTAGTGGATGCTGGGCGCCCATCCCAAGTGCGGTTTATCTGCAATACTTGTACATAGTTATTGTTAACTAAATCGGGTTATTGTTGAGCCATCTGTTGAGAGGCTCAGTTGTTTCATACTGTTAACTGGGTATACTATCACGAGTTGTACGGTGTGATTGGTGTGACTGGTATGAGTCTTACCCGGGATTCAAAATCCTTCCTTATTGTGTACGCTCGTCCGGGCACAGTACCTAACTGAGGCTTGGAGGAGGGTCATAGTGGGAGGAGCCAGTGCACACCAGGTAGTCTAAGATCTTTCTAGAGTGCCCAGCCTCCTTCGGAGCCCGCTATTCCCCATGGTCCTTACGGAGTTCCCAGCATCCACTACGGACTACGAGAAATAGAATTACCGGTGAGTAAATTCTTATTTTTTCAGCTGTTGCTGAGTTTCAAGCTTGTTAGCTTGGTTTGCCTTGTGTGTGAGCTGGTGTGAATCTCGCGACTGTCTGTGTAATCCTTCTCTCAAAGATGACTGTCTCCTTGGGCACAGTTTCTAGACCGAGTCTGGTAGGAGGGGCATAAAGGGAGGAGCCAGCCCACACTCTCAAACTATTAAAGTGCCAGTGGCTCCTAGTGGACCCATCTATACCCCATGGTACAAATGTGGACCCCAACATCCTCTACGGACTACAAGAAAAGGATTTACTGGTAGGTAATTAAAATCCTATTTTCTCATGAATCGTTCCACATCTCTCTTGAGTTACTCTCCACCGTTATTAGAGCTCAGAACTTTGAGTCTTATAGCCTGTTTGGTTTTGACCAAGTCTCTTGTAGTCTGCAATCTTTGCCACTTCAGATTAGTGATGAGCGCCTGAAATTTTTCGGGTTTTGGTTTTGGGTTCGGTTCCGCGGCCGTGTTTTGGGTTCGACCGCGTTTTGGCAAAACCTCACCAAATTTTTTTTGTCGGATTCGGGTGTGTTTTGGATTCGGGTGTTTTTTTCAAAAAACCCTAAAAAACAGCTTAAATCATAGAATTTGGGGGTCATTTTGATCCCATATTATTATTAACCTCAAAAACCATAATTTCCACTCATTTTCAGTCTATTCTGAATACCTCACACCTCACAATATTATTTTTAGTCCTAAAATTTGCACCGAGGTCGCTGGATGACTAAGCTAAGCGACCCTAGTGGCCGACACAAACACCTGGCCCATCTAGGAGTGGCACTGCAGTGTCACGCAGGATGTCCCTTCCAAAAAACCCTCCCCAAACAGCACATGACGCAAAGAAAAAAAGAGGCGCAATGAGGTAGCTGTGTGAGTAAGATTAGCGACCCTAGTGGCCGACACAAACACCGGGCCCATTTAGGAGTGGCACTGCAGTGTCACGCAGGATGTCCCTTCCAAAAAACCCTCCCCAAACAGCACATGACGCAAAGAAAAAAAGAGGCGCAATGAGGTAGCTGACTGTGTGAGTAAGATAAGCGACCCTAGTGGCCGACACAAACACCGGGCCCATTTAGGAGTGGCACTGCAGTGTCACGCAGGATGTCCCTTCCAAAAAACCCTCCCCAAACAGCACATGACGCAAAGAAAAATAAAAGAAAAAAGAGGTGCAAGATGGAATTGTCCTTGGGCCCTCCCACCCACCCTTATGTTGTATAAACAAAACAGGACATGCACACTTTAACCAACCCATCATTTCAGTGACAGGGTCTGCCACACGACTGTGACTGATATGACGGGTTGGTTTGGACCCCCCCCAAAAAAGAAGCAATTAATCTCTCCTTGCACAAACTGGCTCTACAGAGGCAAGATGTCCACCTCATCTTCATCCTCCGATATATCACCGTGTACATCCCCCTCCTCACAGATTATCAATTCGTCCCCACTGGAATCCACCATCTCAGCTCCCTGTGTACTTTGTGGAGGCAATTGCTGCTGGTCAATGTCTCCGCGGAGGAATTGATTATAATTCATTTTAATGAACATCATCTTCTCCACATTTTCTGGATGTAACCTCGTACGCCGATTGCTGACAAGGTGAGCGGCGGCACTAAACACTCTTTCGGAGTACACACTTGTGGGAGGGCAACTTAGGTAGAATAAAGCCAGTTTGTGCAATGGCCTCCAAATTGCCTCTTTTTCCTGCCAGTATAAGTATGGACTGTGTGACGTGCCTACTTGGATGCGGTCACTCATATAATCCTCCACCATTCTTTCAATGGTGAGAGAATCATATGCAGTGACAGTAGACGACATGTCCGTAATCGTTGTCAGGTCCTTCAGTCCGGACCAGATGTCAGCATCAGCAGTCGCTCCAGACTGCCCTGCATCACCGCCAGCGGGTGGGCTCGGAATTCTGAGCCTTTTCCTCGCACCCCCAGTTGCGGGAGAATGTGAAGGAGGAGATGTTGACAGGTCGCGTTCCGCTTGACTTGACAATTTTGTCACCAGCAGGTCTTTCAACCCCAGCAGACTTGTGTCTGCCGGAAAGAGAGATCCAAGGTAGGCTTTAAATCTAGGATCGAGCATGGTGGCCAAAATGTAGTGCTCTGATTTCAACAGATTGACCACCCGTGAATCCTTGTTAAGCGAATTAAGGGCTCCATCCAC
Organism: Pseudophryne corroboree; assembly: GCF_028390025.1. Classification (NCBI taxonomy): domain Eukaryota; kingdom Metazoa; phylum Chordata; class Amphibia; order Anura; family Myobatrachidae; genus Pseudophryne; species Pseudophryne corroboree. The sequence goes on from NC_086454.1 coordinate 341,715,836, forward strand.
AAGTCCCACATGCCTAGCGGAATCGCTCCCTTTTAGCTCCTCCTTCAATGCCTCCAGCTTCTTCTGCAAAAGCCTGATGAGGGGAATGACCTGACTCAGGCTGGCAGTGTCTGAACTGACTTCACGTGTGGCAAGTTCAAAGGGCAGCAGAACCTTGCACAACGTTGAAATCATTCTCCACTGCGCTTGAGACAGGTGCATTCCACCTCCTATATCGTGCTCAATTGTATAGGCTTGAATGGCCTTTTGCTGCTCCTCCAACCTCTGAAGCATATAGAGGGTTGAATTCCACCTCGTTACCACTTCTTGCTTCAGATGATGGCAGGGCAGGTTCAGTAGTTTTTGGTGGTGCTCCAGTCTTCTGTACGTGGTGCCTGTACGCCGAAAGTGTCCCGCAATTCTTCTGGCCACCGACAGCATCTCTTGCACGCCCCTGTAGTTTTTTAAATAATTCTGCACCACCAAATTCAAGGTATGTGCAAAACGGTATCCGGACTCCAGGTCGACAGCACAAAGGTCGACACACTTTAGGTCGACGCCAATTGGTCGACACACATTAGGTCGACAGGGTCAACAGGGTCAAAAGGTCGACAGGAACAAGGTCGACATGGAAAAAGGTCGACATGAGTTTTTCACGATTTTTTTCTTTTTTTGAACCTTTTCATACTTAACGATCCACGTGGACTACGATTGGAACGGTAAAGTGTGCCGAGCGAAGCGGTAGCGGAGCGAAGGCACCATGCCCGAAGCATGGCGAGCGAAGCGGTGCACTAATTGGGGTTCCCGGTCACTCTACGAAGAAAACGACACCAAAAAAACATAAAAAACTCATGTCGACCTTTTTCCATGTCGACCTTGTTCCTGTCGACCTTTTGACCCTGTCGACCTTTTGACCCTGTCGACCTAATGTGTGTCGACCAATTGGCGTCGAACTAAAGTGTGTCGACATTTGTGCTGTCGACCCTGAGTCCCAGACCCGTGCAAAACATGGGACGTGCTGGAATTTGCCCATATTTAATGCACACACAATATTGCTGGCGTTGTCCGATGCCACAAATCCACAGGAGAGTCCAATTGGGGTAAGCCATTCCGCGATGATCTTCCTCAGTTGCCGTAAGAGGTTTTCAGCTGTGTGCGTATTCTGGAAAGCGGTGATACAAAGCGTAGCCTGCCTAGGAAAGAGTTGGCGTTTGCGAGATGCTGCTACTGGTGCCGCCGCTGCTGTTCTTGCGGCGGGAGTCCATACATCTACCCAGTGGGCTGTCACAGTCATATAGTCCTGACCCTGCCCTGCTCCACTTGTCCACATGTCCGTGGTTAAGTGGACATTGGTTACAGCTGCATTTTTTTTAGGACACTGGTGACTCTTTTTCTGAGGTCTGTGTACATTTTCGGTATCGCCTGCCTAGAGAAATGGAACCTAGATGGTATTTGGTACCGGGGACACAGTACCTCCAACAAGTCTCTAGTTGGCTCTGCAGTAATGATGGATACCGGAACCACGTTTCTCACCACCCAGGATGCCAAGGCCTCAGTTATCCGCTTTGCAGTAGGATGACTGCTGTGATATTTCATCTTCCTCGCAAAGGACTGTTGGACAGTCAATTGCTTGGTGGAAGTAGTAAAAGTGGTCTTACGACTTCCCCTCTGGGATGACCATCGACTCCCAGCAGCAACAACAGCAGCGCCAGCAGCAGTAGGCGTTACACGCAAGGATGCATCGGAGGAATCCCAGGCAGGAGAGGAATCGTCAGAATTGCCAGTGACATGGCCTGCAGGACTATTGGCATTTCTGGGGAAGGAGGAAATTGACACTGAGGGAGTTGGTGGGGTGGTTTGCGTGAGCTTGGTTACAAGAGGAAGGGATTTACTGGTCAGTGGACTGCTTCCGCTGTCACCCAAAGTTTTTGAACTTGTCACTGACTTATTATGAATGCGCTGCAGGTGACGTATAAGGGAGGATGTTCCGAGGTGGTTAACGTCCTTACCCCTACTTATTACAGCTTGACAAAGGGAACACACGGCTTGACACCTGTTGTCCGCATTTCTGTTGAAATACCTCCACACTGAAGAGCTGATTTTTTTGGTATTTTCACCAGGCATGTCAACGGCCATATTCCTCCCACGGACAACAGGTGTCTCCCCGGGTGCCTGACTTAAACAAACCACCTCACCATCAGAATCCTCCTGGTCAATTTCCTCCCCAGCGCCAGCAACACCCATATCCTCCTCATCCTGGTGTACTTCAACACTGACATCTTCAATCTGACTATCAGGAACTGGACTGCGGGTGCTCCTTCCAGCACTTGCAGGGGGCGTGCAAATGGTGGAAGGCGCATGCTCTTCACGTCCAGTGTTGGGAAGGTCAGGCATCGCAACCGACACAATTGGACTCTCCTTGTGGATTTGGGATTTCGAAGAACGCACAGTTCTTTGCGGTGCTACTGCTTTTGCCAGCTTGAGTCTTTTCATTTTTCTAGCGAGAGGCTGAGTGCCTCCATCCTCATGTGAAGCTGAACCACTAGCCATGAACATAGGCCAGGGCCTCAGCCGTTCCTTGCCACTCCGTGTGGTAAATGGCATATTGGCAAGTTTACGCTTCTCCTCCGACAATTTTACTTTAGGTTTTGGAGTCCTTTTTTTACTGATATTTGGTGTTTTGGATTTGACATGCTCTGTACTATGACATTGGGCATCGGCCTTGGCAGACGACGTTGCTGGCATTTCATCGTCTCGGCCATGACTAGTGGCAGCAGCTTCAGCACGAGGTGGAAGTGGATCTTGATCTTTCCCTAATTTTGGAACCTCAACATTTTTGTTCTCCATATTTTAATAGGCACAACTAAAAGGCACCTCAGGTAAACAATGGAGATGGATGGATACTAGTATACAATTATGGACGGACTGCCGAGTGCCGACACAGAGGTAGCTACAGCCGTGAACTACCGTACTGTACTGTGTCTGCTGCTAATATAGACTGGTTGATAAGGAGATGTAGTAGTATGTATGTATAAAGAAGAAAGAAAAAAAAACCACGGGTAGGTGGTATACAATTATGGACGGACTGCCGAGTGCCGACACAGAGGTAGCTACAGCCGTGGACTACCGTACCGTACTGTACTGTGTCTGCTGCTAATATAGACTGGTTGATAAAGAGATGTAGTAGTATGTATGTATGTATAAAGAAGAAAGAAAAAAAAACCTCGGGTAGGTGGTATACAATTATGGACGGACTGCCGAGTGCCGACACAGAGGTAGCTACAGCCGTGAACTACCGTACTGTACTGTGTCTGCTGCTAATATAGACTGGTTGATAAAGAGATGTAGTAGTATGTATGTATAAAGAAGAAAGAAAAAAAAACCACGGGTAGGTGGTATACAATTATGGACGGACTGCCGAGTGCCGACACAGAGGTAGCTACAGCCGTGGACTACCGTACTGTACTGTCTGCTGCTAATATAGACTGGTTGATAAAGAGATGTAGTAGTATGTATGTATAAAGAAGAAAGAAAAAAAAAAACACTGGTAGGTGGTATACAATTATGGATGGACTGCCGAGTGCCGACACAGAGGTAGCTACAGCCGTGAACTACCGTACTGTGTCTGCTGCGACTGGATGATAAATAATGATATAAAAAATATATATATATCACTACTGCAGCCGGACAGGTATATATTATATAATGACGGACCTGCTGGACACTGTCTGTCAGCAGAATGAGTTTTTTATAGAATAAAAAAAAAAACACCACACAAGTGAAGTCACACGACGAGTGTTTAACTTTTTCAGGCAATCACAATATAGTATACTACTAACTATACTGGTGGTCAGTGTGGTCAGGTCACTGGTCAGTCACACTGGCAGTGGCACTCCTGCAGCAAAAGTGTGCACTGTTTAATTTTAATATAATATGTACTCCTGGCTCCTGCTATAACCTATAACTGGCACTGCAGTGCTCCCCAGTCTCCCCCACAATTATAAGCTGTGTGAGCTGAGCACAGTCAGATATATATACATAGATGATGCAGCACACTGGGCTGAGCAGTGCACACAGATATGGTATGTGACTGAGTCACTGTGTGTATCGTTTTTTTCAGGCAGAGAACGGATATATTAAATAAAACTGCACTGTCTGGTGGTCACTGTGGTCAGTCACTAGTAAACTCTGCACTCTCTACACTTCTACAGTACTCCTAAGCTCCAGTAAATCAGGTCAATCTCTCTCTCTCTCTCTCTTCTAATCTAAATGGAGAGGACGCCAGCCACGTCCTCTCCCTATCAATCTCAATGCACGTGTGAAAATGGCGGCGACGCGCGGCTCCTTATATAGAATCCGAGTCTCGCGAGAATCCGACAGCGTCATGATGACGTTCGGGCGCGCTCGGGTTAACCGAGCAAGGCGGGAGGATCCGAGTCTGCTCGGACCCGTGAAAAAAACCATGAAGTTCGGGCGGGTTCGGATTCAGAGAAACCGAACCCGCTCATCTCTACTTCAGATGTCTCCTTTATGAAGTATATAGTACTGTAAGTGTGCTTTTCTCGTGCAGTCATCAATAAATGTCACAAAGGATCTGTATCAATTGACAGACTTTATTTCCACTGGTCCTCAAACGTCTGAATGTAATATTTCAAGTGGTGCTGTAGCTCTTTTGGTTGACTTTGGAAACGGTTGATGGCTCTGTTTCCCAAATATGCAGCTTCCACATGCAGATATCTCGGTGTTAGTCACCTGACATTCCTGTAACTATCCTGTTCTGCAGCTTCTGAACATGGTCATATCCAAGGTGACCAAATCTTCTCTTTCTGAGTTCCAAAGACTGTGACTCATTTGTCATCATTGCTTAGCAACTGATGAAGACTTGTGCCTTGTATCGATGATTGTCCCACTTCTGTTTCTCCCAATGCTCTTTCCTTTGTCAAATTGAACCTCTTTGCTGTAGGACACTGATGGGGATATTTGTTCCCATCACTGGTACATAGAATACATTTTGGATTTGTGTAACTATTATCATTGATCTAATTCTCATGAAAACTTTAACTGTCCCAACTTTTGTGGCTGTCAATGTTTGATTGCCAATTCCTTTGATTGCGATAGTCACACTCATTTATCTTGGTAAACCACTCCTCATTGCAGCTTAATGTCTTGTTGCACCTGAATCAATATACCAAGAATCATTTCAGTGGCTATCATGTTTCTAAAACTGTAATAGCTTTGCTCTAACTGTGTCTATTGTTAACTTTGCACTGTTTTCCACCTAAGTTGAATTACTGTATCAAATTGCCATGTAGTGTAGTTCTCCGCACATATAAGTTCAATTAACACCATTTATAGATGTAATTCCTGTGTGTGTTCCTTACAGCCATTACTCTGCAGATCTGGTATTGTAAATGTGTTTGCTGTGACACCTTTTAGATTAAAACACACTTTGCTTCTTTTTGTGCTGCTGCAGTCCTCTCTGGGGTCTATTCATGAAGCAGTGAAAGAGTGGAGAAGTTGCCCATGGCAACCAATCGGCTTTTAAGTAGCATCTGTCAAGTGCATTCTATAAAATTATATGTAACAGGTGATTAGTTGTCATGGGTAACTTCTCCACTCTTTTCACTGCTTCATGAATATCTTTTACATGTGTCCAAGATGGTGGCTCAGCGCTGGTCTGGTGTCCATCACAAACTTCCCACTGCTTCTGTATACAGAATGCTTTGGTGATTCTTCTCCCATTAGTATATTGAGGTGCCCCTTCTGTATTTTAGGGGTCTATTTTCTGAGCCTTAGGGAAAGATAAAGTACCAGTAATCCGCTCCTAGCTGTAATTTTTCGAGCACACTCTGTAACATTGCAGTTAGAAGCTGATCGTCTGGTACTTTATCTCTCTCCAATGCTTAGTAAATAGACCGTTAAGTGTCCTGGGTGCCTGTTACAGTTATGCACTCTTGGTGCTTTCATGCAGTGTGCCTGGATACCTAGTGACACTTTCACTCTTCTGTGTCTGGGACCATAACCTGTTGGGAATGTGTTTGCAGTTTGGTGTTGAGCAGAGTACTGTACACACAAGCCACTGTCAGTGGCTTGTAATTTTGGCAAGAACCAGTCCAGGGGCTTAACCACTAACCAGACAATGTGGTTTATTACCGAAGTGATGGTACTCCTGGTTACACTGCTTGGTTGGATGAAGCAGGGTCTGTAGTGGAGCAGGGTGTAGACGGCTCAGCAGCCAGTGACGGTCCCTTACTTTCAGGTAGCGGTGCAGGATTCTGGAACAGCGGTATTGCATGGTGAAGGTGCAAGTTTCTGAATCTAAGAGCAGGACAGCCGTTCTCCACCATGTCATTCATACAGTAAATAATATGTAGCAGTGCATGTGCACATACACTATAGACGCCCATCTTGGCAGGGACGTGCAGTGAGGTAAATGGCTCAGGAGGCACTGGCTAGTACCAGAGACAGATTTACACATAATATATGAGCCAAAGGGTTCGTGTGGGTATTATACACAGGTGCAGTGGTACATATACACATGGAAATTATACACAGGTGCAGCAGTATATACATGTGGATATTATATACAGGGCAGCAGCGGTACATATACATGTGGGCATTATACACAGGTGCAGCAGTATATACATGTGGATATAATACACGGGGCAGCAGCGGTACATATAAATGTGTATATTATACACGGGGCAGCAGCAGTATATACATGTGGTCATTATACACAGGTGCAGCAGTATATACATGTGGATATTACATGGGGCAGCAGCGGTACATATACATGTGTATATTATACACGGGGCAGCAGCAGTATATACATGTGGTCATTATACACAGGTGCAGCAGTATATCCATGTGGGCATTATACACTGGGGCAGCAGTATATATACATGTGGGCGTTATACACGGGGCATCAGTATATACATGTAGTCATTATACACAGGTGCAGCAGTGTATACTACTGGACATTTGGGGAGTTTTTATCTGTTTAGGTACAGGTTGCTCTATAGCAGGGGAAGCCAACCCTATAGTCACCTCAAAGCTGAGCTCAAGTGTTAAACATATGCAATGTGGAATCTCTGTAACTAGTGAATATTGGGAATCACTGCAGATCTTCTTTTAACCGGATAATTGTACATTTTGCAGATAGTTGCAAATGTGTCCGGCTGTGACCAGAACAAGATACTGGACTGTTTCATGACAAAAACTGAAGAGGAGATCATCGCTATAGCTTCCAGCCTGGTACTGTACATGTCATCATATTACCCTGAATCACAGTATAACGCTGGGCACACAGGGAATGATTATATATATATTGTCACAAGATCGCCAGCTCTGAGTCAGGCCTACATTTCCTGTGGTAAAGCTGGGATCCTGGGGTCATTGGCTGATTGCAGAGGAACATAGCATGTTCTTCATATGTAGTCTATACGCACATATGTGTACAGCTGTTCTAGTGATGCTCTGCGTTGGGCTCAGCTTTAATACAGATGTGGAAGGAAAGTCACATAGTTACAGACTCGGTGCCAGCGTGATTCAGAGACCACAGACACGCTGAGCCGGCTTCCACACATACCGGTCTATTTGAGCAGAATCTACGGCTTTGTCTCTCTCGTATGCTCCAGAAGGCTGGAGAGTATATGTGGGCACAATATGGCGGTATACAAGCCACATACACTCAATATACAGGCTGTGTGCACAACATGCTGCCACATAGGCCCTGACTAGTGGCTTTTCTCTAATAGTGTCACTGCACACAGAGCCTGAAATAGTGATGTGCGCGAATGATGCCACAGCAGTGAATGTGTGCGCAGCGGCTGTGCGGAAGTATGCAAATGCCACAGCCGCCTGGGTCTGTACCGAGATGCCCACCAGTGGCTTCACGTGTCCCTGTGGCTGCGTACAATCATTTTGGGAATCCTCTCTGTGGCCGCTGTCACAAAACCATTGTTTATTATAAAAGAACTGCATCAAAATTGGGTTTACATCTTCCCCTGTTTCCCTGGTCTCCCTTTCCATGAATGCTGGGCTACCAGCAAGCACACAAACTAACAAACTACCCTCACAATAAAAGATAATAGAAGTGTAACAGGATATATACACACACACACACACACACACACACACACACACTTCCTTTTGTGTAACTGCCCGAGACCACTAGGATTACAGACAAATCTAATGTATGTGCCTTCTGCACACGTGTTATGATGCCCTATGATTACCGCTGACCTGATCTATCTATCGCTTTTTCTATCTGTGCAGCAATTCCTTCCACTGCCTGGGAGCATAGACGGGACGTTCTTTCCCAAGCCTGTAGAACAGATTCTGGCTGATAAGGAGAGTAGCCCTGTTCCGTTTATGACTGGCGTGACGGAGCAGGAGTTTGGTTGGATGCTTCCAATGGTACGTTACTCCCTCTGTACAATAAGTTATTTTGCGGATAAAGGGGCTTATTCAGGTTTGTTAGCAAATCACAAAAGTTACTAATTGGGAAAAACCATGTGCACTGCAGGTGGGGCAGATGTAACACGTGCAGAGAGAGTTAGATTTGGGTGAGGTGTGTTGAAACTGAAATCTAAATTGCAGTGTAAAAATAAAGCAGCCAGTATTTGCCATGCACAGAAACTGTCATGGATACTAGGCTTTCCTGTGTGTGCGTGCGCAGGAGGTACATGAAATGAGGTATACGTAGACCAAAGGATGTATATAGATTTATAAATGCAAAATAACAGGATCCATAGGCATAAACTGCATTATCAACAGATAAGCGGCCAGGTATGTAAGCAAGTAGCTGTGAACATGCAGGATAACAGAGTGCTGGGAGAATGCAGGCCAGCTACTCTGTTACTTGTAGTTACCCTGAGTAGACCATTAGTGAAGAGCTGGGACAAAGCAGGTCAGCTATGCAGGATAGCAGGGTACTGGTAGAATGCAGGTCAGCTATACAGGTTACCTGAGTACCGGGAGAATGCAGGCCAACTATGCAGGCCAGCTACTCAGTAGTCCATTAACGATGAGCTGAGAGAATGCAGGTCAGCTATGCAGGATAGCAGAGTACTGGGTGAATGCAGGTCAGCTATGCAGGTTACCTGAGTACTAGGAGAATGCAGGCCAGCTACTCAGTAGGCCATTAACGAGGAGCTGAGAGATAGCAGCCTCAAACATAGACTTGATGAACTGGCACAGGAGTGCTTGTGAGCAGGGGATAAATAGCAGCTTCCCAGGTGCAACCACAGATGCACATAACTAGGTAATCAACCTTGCAAGGTTACAGAGTGGAAACTGCTAGACGGACCATGAGGCAGAGAGTGACACCTAGAGGCAGAAAGGAGATATGGCACGGATCATGACTGAAACAATATAACTTACCCAGATCTAACTCTCTCTGCACATGTTACATCTGCCCCCCTGCAGTGCACATGGTTTTGCCCAACTGCTAACTTTTTGGGTCCGCTGACAAACCTGAATAACTCCTTAAGTCTAGAGTGGATGTTGTTAGAGGATGTGGGAATAAGGTAGGATTGTGTCCACTGGTATCTGTGGATAATAAATCTATTTTAACATGTTTTATGTGTTGTTATTACCAGGCCATGAATATCAGCGGCGTTAAAGAAGGAATGGACAGAGAAACCGCCAGCAAAGTTCTAGAGAACATCCCCATGCTGGTGAGATCTGTGCGCTGTGTTCTCTGATCATAAATACCCCTTTTCCACTGATGTGTAGGTCCATGGTTATTGCACATGAACCTGGGATTTCTGGCAGTGGAAATGGCTCCATCTAGGTCTAGTAACCCAGGAATCTAACCCTGCTAGTGAGGACGACCCCGGGTAAGACCCTGTGTGAATGGCTAATCTGGGTCGATATGATCCGGGACCCGTTCACAGCATAGGAAGAGTCGGCGCTTGGAGATGATCTCATCACTGCACCTGTGTCGCCCGGATCCAGACGCCACTCTGAAAGGGGCCTCAGCCGGGTCGCATACGTGTATAAAATCCAGTTTTGTAACTCTGTCGGGTGTAATACATTACCCATCTCCTACGTCAGGAGGAAACAATATGCTATGTGAGCTCTGGCTATCCATCCTACACTCCTCAGTGTTGCTTCCGAGCCTTGTTCCTCCTCTCCTCCCAATTTTACCTTCTGTATAACACCAGAGACTGGAATTAGGGGGTAATTCAGACTGCAGCGATGTGGAGTGCGCACCTGCAGCGGCCGCACTGCGCCTGCGCACCCTGGATGGCCAGTGAGATGCTATCAGCATCTAACTGGCTGCTATCGCCTCCACCTGATTGACAGGCAGAGGTGGTCGCGGGGTGGGAGGGGGTGTGCCAATGGCATTAGAATGCCTTTGTCAGGGCGTGGTCTGGTCCGTTGGGGTGATGGGCCACGGCAGCTGCATGACATCACACAGCCGCTGTGACCCGGAACGTGGCAGGTAGCTCCCTGCCGGCGCGCTGTAGCTGCGCAGATAGGGAGCTACTTGCCAGGTACAAAAGCATCACTGCCATGCGATGCTTTTGTACCTGTGCGGGGGGGGGGGGGGGGGGGGTGCTTTTGTACCTGTGCGGGGAAGGGGGGGCGGGGGGGGGTTGGGGTGAGGGGTAGGGTCTGACATGCGGGGCAGAATAGCCGTGTTATGTACTGTTCCCACCATGTGCGCTCCAATCATCTCTAGCACTGTAATCTCCACGTGTTATGTGTAAGAAGTAGGATCCTGAGCTGTGTGTGCTGCATGTATTATTCTTGGTAATTGACCTGAAGAGGTTCACAGAGAGCACTGGCTCCATCATGGGGCCTAATTCAGACCTGATCGTAGATGTGCTAAAATTAACACATCTACGATCAGCTATATAGACATGCACGGGGACGCCCAGCACAGGGCTAGTCCGCCCCGCATGTCAGGGCCCCTCCCCCCCCGTCCCCCATGCACAAAAGCATCAAACAGCGGCGATGCTTTTGTACTTGAAAAGTAGCTCCCTGGCAGTGCAGCTCTTGGGCGCTGACAGGAAGCTACCGGTCACTGTGCTGGTTACAGCGGCTGCGTGTGACATCACCCCCTAAACGGCAGCCAAATGCTGCCGGCCCAATCAGGGCTGAATTATGATTTACTAGAGACAAAAAAATTGTACAAATAAAACAGCAATAAGCCGGGTTATGGATACCAGACCATTGTTTTCTCTAACAAGAATACCTGAGCCATGTGCGAAAAAATTGATGACATGTTGATCTACATGTAAAAGGGTAAGCAATTTGTATCACACGTTTACTAACCAGTAAGGGTATAGGATAAGGTTCGAATAAAGTTATATTACCACTATTACTTTTAACGAATTAAATTAAAATTGATTTTAAACAATAACTTAAAGCAAGGAGTGCCCCCAAAAAGAGGCTATCTTCTCTGTCCCAGTACTCTTTTTTCGGGACAAAAAACTCTTTATGACCATTTTGACAGTCACAATGTCGACAATGAAAAAATATTGTCGACAAGGTCACAGTGGTAACAGATGTAAGGTTTTAACAGGATATAAAACATAATACACACAGGCTTTATAATGCACGGTTCTGTATATACAGTCTGTGCCTCAGACACCCATCAATTAGTCACAATTAGTCAGTACATGTTACTCATTCACAGAACAATTAGACTGGCTCTCAGCCCATTAACCATCTCTAGGTGTATACCATTATATGATACATGTGTCATATTCCTGTCTCGTCCTTTATAAAATGTTATTACATCACTACTGATATACATATGTAATACAACTACCCACGGCGAGCAAGGCTGGGGGTGACCCAGCTCTGTCCCCATTGTCTGACCCCAGGAGACCCGGCCACTGTGTATGCCTCATGGCTGGAACCGGAGACTGGGATTAATGGTGTGACAATATCTGTAAATGTTGCAGGGTCCTCTGGCCGGCTCCACCTCTCTGCTGCTGGATGAGTACCTGGGGGACGCCACCGATCCCGCTGTAATCCGCAGCCACTTCTTTGACCTGTGCGGAGACTTCATGTTTGTGATGCCGGCACTTAAGAAGTCCAAATATCATAGAGGTATGAGGCCCACCCAGGGCGTAGCACATCCCCTGTCTCTGCACCTTCTGTTGGGTCTAGGCCAGTGATGGCTAACCTTGACACTCCAGCTGTTGTTGAACTACACATCCCAGCATGCCCTGCATCAGTTTTGCTATTTAGCTATGCTAAAACTGATGCAGGGCATGCTGGGATGTGTAGTTCAACAACAGCTGGAGTGTCAAGGTTAGCCATCACTGGTCTAGGCCATGTTTTCTCCTCTTGCATATGAGGTAGTTATACTGTATTATGGAATAAGGTGTTGAGGTTACACCTTCATGAAGACCAGTTAAAAGGAACCATGACAAGGTCCACTAATGTACTATATATCAACAAATAAACCCTGACAATTAGGGGCAACGTTCTCCTAGAGATGGACAAAATTTTTCCATAAATCGCTTTGCATACAAAATCATTGATGTTTAGCAGCCGATGGGTATCTGATCCCGATGGTCATGTGTTGATGGTGACATTGAGGTTAAGCTTGTATTGTCCCATCCCTAACTCTCCCCTGTGTGCTTCCTCCAGAGTGCAGTGCAGGAGAGCCGCGAGCTATGGAGGAAACCGGCCAGAAGCAAACCATCTACTCTTCCAGCCCAACTCTCCTGCCAAGTCCAGCTGTAGCAATGCACTAGGCCTGTCCTAAGCTGGTCAGGTGGCAGCATGGGGCACAGAAATGCTCCCTCCTATGGAAACGCAGCTCTGGGGAAACCATGACCAGGTTATCAAGCCTTGGAGAGTGATAAAATTGCACGGTGATAAAGTACCAACTAATCGGCTCCTAACTGCCATGTTACAGGCTGTGTTTGAAAAAAGACAGTTAAGGGCTGATTGGTTGGTGCTTTATCACCGTGCAATTTATCACTATCCAAGGCTTGATAAATCTATGCACATGTTTGGTACTGAGTGCGTATGTTACATGTTACATCATAGGCCCAGTGACCAGTCTACTTTACTACACCATTTCCATTCCACCCATGCTTGTACTTGTTTCCTCCATGCTTACTCAATGCATGCATTTCCTCCATGCTTACTCAATGTACTTGTTTCCTCTATGCTTTCTCAATGCACGCGTTTCCTCTATGCTTTCTCAATGCACCCGTTTCCTCCATGCTTTCTCAATGCACCCGTTTCCTCCATGCTTTCTCATTGCACCCGTTTCCTCCATGCTTTCTCAATGCACCCGTTTCCTCCATGCTTTCTCATTGCACCCGTTTCCTCCATGCTTTCTCATTGCACCCGTTTCCTCCATGCTTTCTCATTGCACCCGTTTCCTCCACGCTTTCTCATTGCACCCGTTTCCTCCACGCTTTCTCATTGCACCCGTTTCCTCCACGCTTTCTCATTGCACCCGTTTCCTCTACGCTTTCTCATTGCACCCGTTTCCTCTACGCTTTCTCATTGCACCCGTTTCCTCTACGCTTTCTCATTGCACCCGTTTCCTCTACGCTTTCTCATTGCACCCGTTTCCTCTACGCTTTCTCATTGCACCCGTTTCCTCTACGCTTTCTCATTGCACCCGTTTCCTCTACGCTTTCTCATTGCACCCGTTTCCTCTACGCTTTCTCATTGCACCCGTTTCCTCTACGCTTTCTCATTGCACCCGTTTCCTCTACGCTTTCTCATTGCACCCGTTTCCTCTACGCTTTCTCATTGCACCCGTTTCCTCTACGCTTTCTCATTGCACCCGTTTCCTCTACGCTTTCTCATTGCAACCGTTTCCTCTACGCTTTCTCATTGCAACCGTTTCCTCTACGCTTTCTCATTGCACCCGTTTCCTCTACGCTTTCTCATTGCACCCGTTTCCTCTACGCTTTCTCATTGCACCCGTTTCCTCTACGCTTTCTCATTGCACCCGTTTCCTCTACGCTTTCTCATTGCACCCGTTTCCTCCACGCTTTCTCAATGCACCCGTTTCCTCCACGCTTTCTCAATGCACCCATTTCCTCCATGCTTTCTGATTATTGGCCAACAGATGCCGGGAATCCAGTCTACTTCTATGAATTCCAGCGCCGTCCATCATTCTTTAAGGATTCTAAACCAGATTTTGTCAAAGCCGACCATGGAGATGAGCTGTTCTTTGTGATAGGAGGACCCTTCCTACCAGAGGGTCTGCTGTTCACAGGTAATGCCCTTACTGGCTGAGATAAGAACTAAGAAAGGGGTGGCATAGTGATCATAGCATTGGAATGCGTGACATAGGGATGTGTACCATAGAGATGGGAGGCGTAGGTATTGTACGTCATAGGAATGTGTGGCATAGGGATGCGCAGCATTGGGAGGTGTGGCACAGATGCGTGGCATAGGAATGTGTGGCAAGGCGGGCAGCTCATGGTGTGTAGGCAGGAAGGAGGGTGCATTATTACAGAGCAGACAATGTAATAAAGAGACGGCTGGAACATAAGTGTAGCAGATCTGATGGAACGGGACTGGTAAATGCTCCATACAATACATGTCGGGATATCGGCTGTCTCTGGTTCTCACAGAAGGGCGGAGGATGTCTCAGTTGCTGGGGGCAGAGGTGACATCACAGATGGAAGATTATATTTGATGGAATGGTAATCTCTGTGTGTTAATCCAGAATACGGATGGGGAGCATTATGGAAAATGTGGCAGAAAACTAAGACCATCCTAATAACTGTTAGCAGAAGTATCAGTCGGTGCAGGAGATTGTGAGATAAATACAATCACTCATTAGGGGCTTATTTCATAAGGTGAAGCAAAGAGCAATGACTTCCTTTTCCTGGTGTTTTTCCTATCTCTTTTGATACAAAGGTCTGTTGCCTGCAATATTAAAGGCAACAGACCTTTGTATCAAGCGTGTTCGGAAAAACACAAGGAAAAGGAAGCCAGTGTGGTTTGCGAAAGAAGTAGCAAATATTGTGAAAGGGAAAAAAAAGATGGCTTTTAGGAAATATAAGCAGACATAAAATAATGAAGACAAAGAGATGTATCTTGTTAGACAGAAGGAGACTAAGAAGGTAAAAAGATGTGCAAAGGCACAAGCTGAGGAGAAAATGGCCCAGTCAGTGGGTAAAGGAGGCAAAACTTTTTTATGGTATATAAGCGAAAGGAGAAAAACAAAAGGTGGAATTATAAAACTAAAGACGGACACTGGGAGTCTTGTTGAGGGAGACAATGTAATAGCAGATCATCTTAATAATTATTTTTGCTCAGTATTCACTACTGAAAGAGAGGGGAAGGGGCCACAGTTAAGTTGCAGGGATATTCATTAAAATTAAACAAGTACAGTTACAGAGGAGAAGGTCCTAACAGAACTCTCATAGCTGAAAGTGGACAAATCTATGGGGCCAGATGGGATACAGCCAAGGATACCAAAAGAATTTAAAGAGGTGCTGGTAGCACCATTGACAGAATTATTCAACCAGTCATTAGCTACAGGAGTACTTCCAGAGGACTGGAAAAGAGCGAATGCAGTCCCACTGTACAAAAGTGGAAGCAAGGAAGAGGCAAACTACAGACCAGTGAGTCTTACATCAGTAGTAGGAAATTGATGGAAACACTCTTAAAAGAAAGAGTTGTAGATTATTTCAAATCCAGCAATTGACAGGATCCCAAACAGCATGGATTCACTGGGGGGAGATCCATGTCAAACAAATCTTATTGACTTTTTGACTGTGTGACTAAAGTGATGGATAAAGGTGGAACCGTGGATATAGCTTATCTAGACTTTAGTAAGTCTTTTGACACTGTTGCACATCGCAAGCTGCTAAATAAACTTGGAAGCTTGGGATTGGATACTAGGATTATTGAATGGATAAGATTCTTGGTTGCAGGGTAGAAAAAAGAGTTGTGGTAAATGGAGTGCATTCACAGGAGGGAAATGCTGCCAGTGAAAATGATTTGGTACCAGGGATCTGTACTGGGACCAGTGCTTTTTATTATCTTTATTGGTGACACTGCAAATCGCATTAAAGGGAAAGTATGCCTTTTTGCAGAAGACACAAAGGTATGCAACAGGGTAGACACACCAGGTGGGGTAAAACAAATGACTGAGGATCCAGGTAGACTATAGGAATGGTCAAGAGTGTGGCAATTACAGTTTAATGGCCAAAAATGCGAAATCATGCACTTAGGTCTCAAAAATCCAAAGGCTAAATATAGTATTAATGGCACTATACTGGAAACTACTGAGGAGGAAAGGGATCTAGGAGTCACTATTTCAGGCGACTTAAAGACAGGTAAGCAATGTAACAAAGCAATGAGGAAGGCTAGTCAGATGCTTGGCTGCATTGGGAGAGGAATCAGCAGCTGAAAGAAGTAATAATGCCACTGTATAGGTCATTGGTACGGCCTCATCTAGAACACTGTGTTCAATTCTGGAGGCCGTATCTTCAAAAGGATATTAATACATTAGAGACTGTACAAAGAAGGGCAACTAAAATGGTGCATGGCCTACATCACAAAACATACCCAGAAAGACTAAAAAAATCTCTATGTATAGTTTGGAGCAGAGAAGGGAAAGGGGGGACATGATAGAAACTTTCAAATAGATCAAGGGTTTTAACAAAGTCCAGGAGGGAAACATTCTCCAAATGAAGAGAAGCAATAGGACACGAGGACATGCACTGAGACTAAATGGGGGGAGATTCAGGAGAAATACGAGGAAAAATTACTTCACAGAAAGAGTAGTGGACAAGTGGAATAGCCTCCCATCAGAGCATACTTGCCTACTTTTTGAAAAAGTATTTCAGGGAGATTGTGAAAGTAACACCTATCAGCGCGGGCGCGTACTGCTACATCGGAGAGGCGTGTCATAAAAATTACTTATTCCAAATGTAAATGAGCCCCAAAGGTAATAAAATCTACTTGTTGAAGAAAATACTCTTTTATATTTTGCAGGATTTGTTTGTGTATTGTGTTTTACAAGAGATTCCATATACTGTAAGTGGCCACAAGAAACCTTTAAAACGCATGTAGCCATAAGGATCATTGTGCCTTATAACCAATATAGGGAAATGGCACTGATAATACCATTTAAATGTATATGTATCTTAGAGATGAGCGGATTCGGTTTTACTCGGTTTTACTCGGTTCTCAAAACCGAATCTTATTGGCTATCCAAAACACGTGACATCCGTGAGCCAATTAGATGCCGTTTTGAGAACCGAGTAAAACCGAGTAAAACCGAACCCGCTCATCTCTAATGTATCTATGAGTTCTTTTTTTTTTTCAGGGAGATTGAGGGACCATTCAGGGAGTGAGGGAGATTGCTACTGTTTCAGGGAGTCTCCTGCAGAATGAGGGAGGGTAGGCAACTATGCATCAGAGGTGGTAGAAGCTAAGACAGTAGAGCTTTTTAAACATGCATGGGATAGACATAAGGATAGCCTTATGTCACAACTGAGGGCTGGTGGTTGTAGGGGTTGGTGTATATGTAAACCTGGGCAGCAGTATAGAACTTCTAGACATGCAGATGGAGTAGCACACCAAAGCCCGAAGGCGTGACCACAACGACAGAGATAAAATTAAGGGCCCTCATTCCGAGTTGTTCGCTCGGTAAATTTCATCGCATCGCAGCGGTTTTCCACTTAGTGCGCATGCGCAATGTTCGCACTGCGACTGCGCCAAGTAAATTTGCTATGCAGTTAGGAATTTTACTCACGGCTTTTTCTTCGTTCAGACGATCGTAGTGTGATTGACGGGAGGTGGGTGTTTCTGGGCGGAAACCGGCCGTTTTATGGGCGTGTGGGAAAAAACGCGGGAGTGGCTGGAGAAACGGAGGAGTGTCTGGGCGAACGCTGGGTGTGTTTGTGACGTCAAACCAGGAACGACAAGCACTGAACTGATCGCAGATGCCGAGTAAGTCTCGAGCTACTCAGAAACTGCACAGAGATGTCTTTTCGCAATATTGCGAATCTTTCGTTCGCAATTTTAAGAAGCTAAGATTCACTCCCAGTAGGCGGCGGCTTAGCGTGTGCAAAGCTGCTAAAAGCAGCTTGCGAGCGAATAACTCGGAATGAGGGCCTATGAGTATTGATTTAGCACAGTTCAGGTGGTACATCGGCAGTTGCAGTAGTAGATATGAGAATGATTTAAAAACAGTACAAAGTTCCACTAAATGCAGCAGTAGATGGAATGTCCTTGGGTGTGGTATCCACAACAAGACAAGCTTGGGAAGTTAGGAGATGGAAAGTCCTTATACCCACATCTATCCACTGAACAGTGAAATGGAGGCAGGAACTGACCAGCAGATGTTGTACAGAGTCTGGATGTACTGTGAAGAAGATGGTGTATGTAGACTGCCAGCTTTGCCGGATGGAACCGGACCTGATGAAGAACTGTTGAAGTGCAGATGAACCAGTGTAGCAGAGTGAGAGTTGAATGACACTGGTGACGCTAGAGATCGATGGTATTGAAGAGTAGATAACAGACCATCGATGGTATCAAGAAAACCGATGGCAGAGCACCTATGGTGTTGTGAAGCTGAACACCACTAGGAGCCAGACGCTGGAAGCTGGTGTTTTAGAGCACTGCCAGACGCAGGAAGCAATGAGAACACTGAAGAGTCAGGCTGCACCGCAAGGTGGTGATTGGTGCGGGTCTCTGGTGGAATGAAGACACAGGAGCTGGAATACCTGGAATAATCAACCACAAGGAGCAGAGACAGGATACACTGGAAATGACAACCAAAGCAATGACAACTTCCTGGTTCAGGAACAGGCCCTTTATACCTGCAGCCGTGCAGGGATTGGATGAACAATCAGGCAGAGTTCAGCGATGCTGTAGATTGGTGGAAATAGCGTCATGTGATTAGAACCAACATGGCTGCGCCCATACTAACATTTGGAGGGAACTCTAGCTTGTAGTCCCATGTGAGGAATAACAGTCATGGCGGCGACGGCCGTGGAGGACAGTAGCCGCCAACCTGCGCACATGACACAGAGCTGGCAGCAGAGGCCACAGCAGGTGAGAGACGCTATGCAGACCTGTTTGTATATAATGATGGCGGCAGAGGCCGCAACTGACAGGATACGCCATCAGAGTACTGGAAGTGCAGCAATGGTGGCAGAGACCGCGGAGGGCTAGAAACGCCATTATAGCTACAGGAGTTCCTTGTGACAGCGTCTGTGGACAGGCAGGGAGGAGATATGAAGTGAGGATGTCAGCAGCATGACTGAGACCTGGCCCTGGGACACTGAGCCAGCCTCAGGAGACACCTGAATGGTAAATAATGGCGTCCAGTAACCCGGATCATGACACCTTACAAAGAAATAAGGATCAAGTAAGCTTTGAGATAAAAATATGGTTAAAAGAAAAAGGGGAGACTAGATGGGCAAAGTGGTTCTTATCTGCCGTCAAATTCTATGTTTCTATGATTTGCCTCAACCCAGAGTAGCTGTTAGTTGTCTGTTCCTAGCGGGTAGTCCTCCAAATCCCTGTCACATGGCCAATGGGTCCCACCCAGTAAGAGCATCTTTTGTGGAATCCAGCATGTTTCATGGAGCCCTCCACCTGCAGATGATCTATACATGCCCGGAGGTCATATATACATTGCTTTATTACGGTCTGTGGCAGACTCTACATGTCACCTGAGTGCCCATCACCCGTCATTTTCATTGTTCTACATCCACATCTGTGGTACTAACCTCTTATTGTGTTTCTCTAGGTGCCGCGGAGGAAGAAGAGAAGGTTCTGAGTAAGACAATGATGAAATATTGGGCCAACTTTGCCCGCACTGGGTAAGATATCTGCTGACTGCTCACCCACCCTGATGTCTGACTTATCTGGGTATAAGATCTGAGGCCACGGACTTGGGGCTGTATATCCTGGGTCCTTACTCTACCAGGGTCTAATTACAGCTTCTCCCTATCTAGATACAGTATAATGGTGCATTTATCACCGGGTGCGCACTAGCGGCCATTACATAGGCCAGGGACATAAAGTGCACAATCAACATAGTATGAAATAATAGTATAACACAGGTGAGATGCTGCATGGACAGGAGGCTGTCTTACCAACAGTAGGTAATGGGCAAAGCAATGCACGGGAATCAATAAAAACCCATAACTTGCCCCTCCTGTGTCCTCTCTCCACATGCTTCCATACAGTGACTGGCTGTCTGCACTCTGATTGGTGTACAGCTCCAGCCATCCACCAATCAGCATGCTGACAGCCACTCACTGTCTGGCTGCAGGCTGGGAGGCAGGTAAAGAATGCTGTCTCGCCGCTCTGATTGTGTAACCACCACCTGACCCTGCTCGAATGCCCCTAGAATTATGGGGCCCTGGCCAGCTGCCCAGTGGGCCAATACATTAAGATGGCCCTCCATGAAAACAACCAGAGGTTACAGGGAAGGAAGACCAGGAGACATTCAGCAGATGTGCAGGCTTTATCCCACTTTAGTTCTGACCCAACAGCAACCACATCAGACTATAGGGACAGTGATTAAAGCAAGCTGTTAGATGGGGCGCTGAGATGAGCGGGTTCCATTTTACTCAGGTATTTCGGGTTTTGCCTATTGGCTATCCAAAACACGTGACATCGGTGATCCAATAAGATGCCGTTTCAAGCCCCGAGTAAATCCGAGTAAAACCAAACCCACACATCTCTAGACAAGGTACGATCCCAGTCTGTCTGAGCTGAATGTTTTGTTTTTTGTTTTTTTGTTCTGGATGTGAGCACCACTACATAATTCAAGTCCCCGCTCTACGGGTGGACTTAAACGACCAATAAGTTACACATACCATAATAATTATTCATACCTAGTATAACCAGTAGGAGACAGAACGGCATTTGCTATGTGCACATTATCCCACCCCATGGTAAGACACCTGTCTCTTCTTGCTGGCAGCTGCTCTCTGGTCTTCCTGATCCACTGTACTGATTTTAGTGCTCAAAACAGACACCAGATTTGGCTGGAGAAGCTGCAGCTACACTCGGCCACTTACACATCATATTGTGTATATATACTAGTGATATAATGGTCATGATTTTAGTCACTGGCTAGGGGAGCAATTGTCCATGTAGCTGTGTTTAGATATATTTAAAAAAAATATATATTTAGCACATCTATCATTAACACACTCACACACACTTTTCTTTTTCCCTTGTGTACAACTCTCCTTTCCCCTTGGGTTGAATGTTTTTTCAGTCTTCAGTCCGCCACTTGTTCGGCCACCAGGCGCCCCTGAAGTGTAGAAGGTCCCTGAGACCTGTAATAGTGCAGCTGACTCTGGAGAGTTGTTTGGCTGACTGTGAAATTCTAGTTTCTGAGATGATGATCTCTTCTGATATATATGTAACAATCGACGATTTGATCTTTTCCAGCAATCCCAATGGGCCGGGCCTCACCCACTGGCCTCCATACGGCCAAGACGAAGGTTATCTGAAGATTAATCTAGAGCAGGCGTCTGCTACAGGGCTGAAAGCAGATAAGTACAAATTCTGGATGACCACCCTTCCTGAGAGACTCCAGGAGCTGCAGAAGACAGGGGAGGCCCATTCTGAGTTGTAGGTGATCCCCAGACCATCCTAGAGAACGAGACCAAGACCAACTCCAGCTGTACTCTGTATGGGGAACACGTGCAGGTAGAAGGTCCTGGGCTCTGTATAACCTAGAACACACCATGCACGGAGCTGCAGGAACAGAAGAACTTCTTACTAACACCTAATAAGTGTTTGGTTTGATTGATGATCCAACAATAAGTATTGATACTGAGAAATATGATCAAATGACTAATTAAAGAGAAAAAAATTTTATACGTTGTTTCATTCCCTTCTTCGCTTGTGTCTCCTCATGTCACTAACACAAAGTAAATGGGCAACAAGACGAATAATTTCTAGTTACTGGATATGAAGCTACTTATACTCCTGTTAGTACATTATACGGGTCCTTTATGTCTACTGTACATACAGGTTATGGAAGTGGTTCTCAAACTGTGTGCCGGGGCACCTTAGGAAACTTGCAGAGGTGCCACAGGTTGGTGGTCCAGGACCAATTCAAATCATTTATGGTCAATGTAATAGGCAAAACCAGTGCTGGCGGCTGCTAATCATAACATATGTGGACAAACAGAAGCAAATCCTGTCAGTCACCACACAATGTAACCTAAGAGTGACATCATTACAAACACAATTTACTTAATTTTATATTTTTTTCTCATTTTATCAAGAAACTTTTGGCCTAGGGGCGCCGTAAACAAAATTCTGACACTTTTTCAGACATCGAACACTATGGTGAACAAGCAACAGAATTAGAAGAGGCGTTCCCTGTGAGGGAGTATCCAGAAAAACGTCTTCACCATGCCCTAAGTGAATGCAGACAGATGGAGAGGAATAAGTGGTCCTGGAGAGGTGGTGGAACTCAATTACCCTGACACCCAACCCCCCTCAGTCCACCACCACCACAGTCCACCACTACACACACACACACTCACACTCACACTAAGCCCAGGGCCAGTGCTAGTGTTTTCGGCAACCACTGTAAACTATAAATTAGTGCCCTACTTCCCGTACTTTATAAAGGGACACTGATCTCACAAAGAAGCAGTGTGGTGACATACAGATGGAGCAACGCTCATCTTGCTACTCTGCTGTGCCTAGGCGCACCATGGTTTATTAGCATAACCCTTCATCTATTGTTCTCAGCTGCAATACAATACAGCCAGAACAATACATCAGGGGATTAAGTCATTACAGCAAAGAAT
The DNA here is from genome assembly GCF_028390025.1 of Pseudophryne corroboree. Taxonomy (NCBI): domain Eukaryota; kingdom Metazoa; phylum Chordata; class Amphibia; order Anura; family Myobatrachidae; genus Pseudophryne; species Pseudophryne corroboree. The sequence continues at coordinate 341,738,572 of NC_086454.1, forward strand.
TAAGTCCAACTGCCCTGGCTCATTTAATCCTATTAAAGGGCAAGATAAAGATGGCTCCATCTGTTATGGTACCCCCCATTCACATTACACCACACAGTAGCACAGTTGTATTCCCATTACACCACATAGTAATGCCCTTTTTATTATGGTTTTGTCACTCAGCAGTGCCCCTTACACATAATGCCCACAGTAGTGGCGCTTATAAACATGATGCCCACAGAAGTGGTGCTTATACACAAAATACCCACAGTAGTAGTGCAGTTTATATACAGAATGCCAACAGTAGTGCCCCTTACACATAGTGACCATAGTAGGCCGCTTATACACATAATGCCCACAGAAGTAGTTCAGTGTATACACCTAATGGCCGCAGTACTAGTGCAGTTTATACACATAATGCCCACAGCAGTAGTGCCCCTTACACATAGTGACCACAGTAGTGCCGCTTATACACATAATGCCCACAGAAGTAGTGCAGTTTATACACATAATGCCCACAGTAGTGCCCCTTACACATAATGATCACAGTAGTGCCGCTTATACACCTAATGCCCACAGAAGTAGTGCAGTTTATACACATAATGCCCACAATAGTAGTGCCCCTTACACATAATGATCACATTATTGCTGCTTACATACAGAATGCCAATAGTAGTGCCCTTATACACATAGTAACTAAGGTTGAAAAAAGACAATTGTCCATCGAGTTCAACCTATTCGTGGTCTCCTATGCATTCTTATTATAGGACTACATAGTAACTAAGGTTGAAAAAAGACAATTGCCCATCAAGTTCAACCTATTTGTGGTCTCCTATGCATGATTATTTTGTATAAAATTTTGACTGATGCTGATGTCTGCCGTTACGTTTTATCCCTCTTTTTTATAATAACCACAGTGCGTGACTATGCCCCGTACCCTGGATATCCTTATCCATTAGGAATTTATCTAACCCATTCTTAAAGGTGTTGACTGATTCGGCCATTACAACTCACTCAGGCAGGGAATTCCAAACGCGTATCGTCCTTACCATAAAAAAGCCATATTGTGCGGAATCTCCTCTCCTCTAACCTGAGCGAGTGTCCACGAGTTCTCTGTGTTGACCTAACCAAAACCAGGTCCTGCGCAAGATCTGTATATTGTCGCCTTATATATTTGTAAATGTTGATCATGTCCCCTCTTAATCTCCTCTTTTCCAGTGTAAACATGCCTAGTCTTGCAAGCCTTTCCTCGTATTCCAGCGTCTCCATACCATTAATTAGTTTGGTCGCCCGCCTTTGAAGCTTTTCTAGCTCAAGGATATATTTTGTAGTAAGGTGCCCAGAATTGTACACAGTATTCAAGGTGTGGCCTCACAAGTGATTTATATAACAGGAGTATAATACTCTCGTCCCTAGCATCAATTCCCCGTTTTATGCATGCTAATATATCTTATTAGCCTTCTTTGCTGCAGTCCTACTTTGGGTACTACTGCTTAGTTTGCTATCTATGAGGACACCTAAGTCCTTTTCCAGTACAGAATCTAATTTTACCCCATTTAGTAGATAGGTGTTATTTTTGTTCTTGTTACCACAGTGCATTACCTTACACTTGTCTGTATTGAAGTGCATTTTCCATTTCGCTGCCAAAGTTTCTAATTTAACTAAGTTGTTCTGAAGCGACTCAGCATCCCCCTCCGCATTTATAACTTTACACAATTTGGTATCATCTGCAAAAATTGACACCATGCTCTCTAGACCTTCTGTTAGGTTGTTAATGAAATTATTGAACAATAGTGGTCCTAATACTGAGCCTTGCGGCACACCACTTAGCACTTCAGTCCAAGTTGAAAAAGATCCATTAACCACAACACGCTGCTACCTATTATCTAACCAGTTTTTGACCCAAGTGCATATTGTGCTTCCTAGACCTGATTCTTGTAGCTTGTAGATAAGTCTCATGTGTGGTACAGTATCGAATGCTTTGGCAAAATCTAAAAAGATTACCTCCACCTCTTTACCCTGACCTAGGTTTGCGCTTACTGTTTCATAAAAGCCAAGTAAGTTGGTTTGACGGGATTTGTCCTTCATAAACCCATGTTGATTCCTTTTAATGACCTTATTGACTTCAAGGAACTTCTGAATACTGTCTCTTAGAATACCTTCCAATACTTTCCCCACTATAGATGTAAGACTAACTGGTCTATAATTACCTGGTTCAGCTTTACTTCCCTTTTTGAATATAGGCACTACTTCCGCTATAAGCCAGTCTTTGGGAACCATACCTGATATTACTGAATCCTTAAAGATCAAAAATAGCGGTTTTGCAAGTTCAGAGTGAAGCTCCATTAGAACCCTTGGGTGAAACTGAATACCATCGGGACCTGGTGACTTATTAAACTTTAATGTTTTCATCGGTCACAGACTACTTCCTCGCTTAAATAAGTACCTATCAGTGGAATATTCTCATTATTAAGATTATGTGTTAGTCCCTGAATTGGGTCCTCTAGTAAATACTGTTGAAAAAAACTAATTTAGTGTGTGCTCTATGTCATTATAATTTTTGCTTAAGACTCCCAACTTGTCTTTTAAAGGGCCTATACTCTCCTTCTTTAATCTCTTGCTATTAATGTATTTAAAGATTTGTTTGGGATTCGCTATGCTTTTCTTTGCTACTAGTTATTTTTATGTTAGGGCTAGTTATAATAACTAATGCGTGCCTAAGCACCATAACCCTGAATATCTTTATCCAATAGGAATTTATCTAACCCATTCTTAAAGGTGTTGAATGAGTCTGCTGTTACTACTCTCTCAGGCATGGAATTCCAAACACGTATTGTCCTTACTGTGAATATTTTCGCCTCAATGTGCGTAAACTCCTCTCCTCTAACCTAAGCGAATGACCATGTGTCAACTGAATTGCGATTTAAAAGGTCACAGCCAAATTTTATTGATCGAATTAGAATTGGTACTCTATAAGTGGGTGGCGAGAAAGCAGTGCGTGCCCCCGGCTCCAGTCTCAATATTAAGTTTCTCATCAATTAAACAATGGGGCGGAACCGAAGTCCCGCCCTTGCGAAAATTAGCTGAGCGGTACCACTTCCCACCATTGGCATAGCACCGGTCCACCCTTAAGATGGACGACCGTGTCGGCCCTTGAGGCCACGACAAACTCGCCGAGTATCTGGGGGAAGTGCCGGCCATCCGATGTTGCGCTACTACAGACCGCCGAGGAGCACTGCTTGCCGCGCCTGCTGGACCTCTCTTGTCAGGTGATAATTACACTTTGAAATGGCCTGACGGTGCCTCCACCGAAAATAAAAAAATGTCTACTTCCTGACGGTGCCTCCACCGAAAATAAAAAATGTCTACATCCTGATGTGCCTCCACCGAAAATAAAAAATGTCTACATCCTGACGGTGCCTCCACCGAAAATAAAAAATGTCTACATCCTGACGGTGCCTCCACCGAAAATAAAAAAATGTCTACATCCTGACGGTGCCTCCACTGAAAATAAAAAAGGTCTACATCCTGACGGTGCCTCCACCGAAAACAAAAAAATTCTACATCCTGATGGTGCCTCCACCGAAAATAAAAAATTTCTACCTCCCAGTTATCCAACTTTGCCCTGCCTACGTGGCAATACTGCCATGTCTTGTCAGGTGATAATTACGCTTCGTGCCAAAAATGCCATACCACATGGGCGGGAGGGTGGGTGCCTTCTTAGATCCTTGTCCAGAGTGAAAGAGGATGCCTGCCTTTCCTGACCTTTTGTACCTCCCAGGTAACTCTCCTCCCCATTTCCCTATAGGATGTGCTCTGTTATCTCTCTGCTCTACACTCCCCTTCCCCCTCCCCTCCCTCCTTTCCCAATTCCCAGCCCTAGGCTTCCTTCCTTAAAATACCAGGACGCTTATTTATTCTTCAGGCCTATTTGGCCCTTGAATTCTTTAAGCCGTCCATTGGTTTTATTCATACACTTGCCCCTCACCACCTACCACCTTTTCCCCCAATAATCACTCAGACAACTGAATTGCGATTTAAAAGGTCACAGACAAATTTATTGATCGAATTAGAATTGGTACTCTGGGGGCGTGGCCTGGCTGCTGAAGGAGGCAGCTGCGTTCTGGTGGAGCTCCTGAGACCCAGAGCTCCATTAATCATTTAAACCCCCCCTTGCAGACTTATCTGGACACCTTGGCGTCCCCCCTGTCCCTCCTGATCCCCCTGCTGTGCCACCAGAAGAACCGCGGACTCGAGGAGCAGTTTTAACTGCTCCTGCGGGTTGCGGCCTCCGGGGCTCACAAAGCCGGGGGCCTCGATTAACTCCCCGCACCGTCGGCGGCTCCGGGACCCTCCAGTTTGGGCTGCCAGTCTCCTCCGGAGCTCCGTGCTACACGCCGCCGCCGGCTGCTGCTACAAGAAGCTGTCCTCCGCTGACCACACTCTCCTGTGCACTGGGGATCCGGAGACTTGCCGTACGAGATGGGGCCGGCGGGCGCCCGGCGGCCATCTTCACAGGAGGGCTGCTCCTGGCTGTCTCTCTCCCGCTGGGCATCTGACAGTAAGTGAGGTCCCCGGGCCGGGGATCTGCGGTGCCCCAGCGGGGGGTGGCTGTTAAATTAGAGGTGGTGACCTCGCTGCTATCCACAAAAGCGCCCCTCACTCAGTCCCTGCTTTCGGTGCCTAACACAAGCTATCACCCGCTGCCGCTATATATATATATATATATATATATATATATATAGTGCAATAAAGCACTGAAACGTTGTAAGACCTGACTGGTTTATTACTTATTTATCAAGCCGAGTGCCACACCATTGCGAGACTATATATATATATATATATATATATATATATATATATATATACATACAGGTTTTGGTAGCGGCACTCAGGACACAGGCTCGGTGACAACGAGATGAATATCAACGTTTCAAACCTTTATTGGTTTGTCATCAGGATACAAAGATAAAAAACAGGTAAATGTGACTCACCTATATACCCACCACCATACATGAGGAGAGAGTCCGCACACCGACGCCGCGTGCAGCTTCCGGAGTTCGGCGCCCTGCGATGATGTCATCGCGCTCACGCGAGGACGTTGCCAGGGCAACAGTAACACCACAGTGACATCGGGGACTGGGAAAAATACATATACATAAGGCCCATGACTAGCGGTTTCAGCATTTATGTACAAGATACAAAGAAAAAATTTTGGCCAAGGATACCAACAGGCGCCTAAAATCAATGAGAAACAAGATGTTTACTTGTAATAGAAAATAAAAAGCAAATATACAACCCTTATAGCCGGCGTGAAAGTCCAACTTCTACTCCTCACAATTCCTCCTCTTATTGTGATGACATGAAAAAATAGAGGGGAGAGGAGAACCACATGTGCAGTACAGTAATTTAATAACATATACACACATACACAAAAAGGACAGTCACAATACAGGGTCACAGAAAAAAGTGCAGAGAAATAAATTTCCAAATATGGCAGTCGTCAGGAGATGTGCAAAACAATTACCAGAGGGTTTGAGAACCCAAAAGAGTCCTCAAACAAGTTCTTTAATTTCCAAAGTCCGCCCGGGCAGGAGCTGGAAAAGGTCACTGGTTCTTGAAGATGCAGACCAACGTAGGACCTAACCATAGAAGGAAAACGCCGACGCGTTTCAACTCCTATTCCTGGAGTCTTCCTCAAGGCTGATTAATCACTGCACATACTTCATCCGGTTTTTAAATGTCTTGGTGTCTTTAGGAGTTCCCAGCTGTGGGGCAGCGTTTACAAGCACACAACTAGCGGTGAAGGAGATTCTGACAAGTTGTCAATGCTGCACTCGGCAGCGTTCAGGGAGTCACAGTGGTGATATGCCGTATGTATGGGTGTCCACTATGTATCGGATCACAGTGAGCGGCAGGTGTCTTTAGTGTACCAGTCCTCTGTGAGCGGCAGATGTCCTCAGTACAACGGCCGTTCGTGCTGTGCCGATTCCTGCCGCTCACTCTGCTGCATTGCATGTGCCAATTGACGGCCGCTCACGGTGTACCGTTGTACTGAGGACATCTGCCGCTCACAGAGGACTGGTACACTAAAGACACCTGCCGCTCACTGTGATCCGATACATAGTGGACACCCATACATACGGCATATCACCACTGTGACTCCCTGAACGCTGCCGAGTGCAGCATTGACAACTTGTCAGAATCTCCTTCACCGCTAGTTGTGTGCTTGTAAACGCTGCCCCACAGCTGGGAACTCCTAAAGACACCAAGACATTTAAAAACCGGATGAAGTATGTGCAGTGATTAATCAGCCTTGAGGAAGACTCCAGGAATAGGAGTTGAAACGCGTCGGCGTTTTCCTTCTATGGTTAGGTCCTACGTTGGTCTGCATCTTCAAGAACCAGTGACCTTTTCCAGCTCCTGCCCGGGCGGACTTTGGAAATTAAAGAACTTGTTTGAGGACTCTTTTGGGTTCTCAAACCCTCTGGTAATTGTTTTGCACATCTCCTGACGACTGCCATATTTGGAAATTTATTTCTCTGCACTTTTTTCTGTGACCCTGTATTGTGACTGTCCTTTTTGTGTATGTGTGTATATGTTATTAAATTACTGTACTGCACATGTGGTTCTCCTCTCCCCTCTATTTTTTCATGTCATCACAATAAGAGGAGGAATTGTGAGGAGTAGAAGTTGGACTTTCACGCCGGCTATAAGGGTTGTATATTTGCTTTTTATTTTCTATTACAAGTGAACATCTTGTTTCTCATTGATTTTAGGCGCCTGTTGGTATCCTTGGCCAAAATTTTTTCTTTGTAGCTGTTTATAGTGTTTGGAGAGACACTTGTCCTGGCCATAGGGAACCATAGCGCAGCCTCTTTTTTGACTGCGCAACACGTGGGAGGATTAGACAGATCTTTTCTGATTTATGTACAAGATACGTTCAAGGGACATATATAGAGCAAGATACTAATCCATTCTTATTCATAAAATGTACATATATTCATAATACGTGCGCAGAGCATCAGCTCATTACTTAGAGTATTCTATAGATAAACATCCTTAGTCCAACAAAAAGCAACATAATTATATATCTGACATTACTAGTTAAAGCATGACAGCGGAAGTATTTCATTAAGCCCCCTCGGTGCTAGAACATCAAGTTTATTTATCCAAAAAGCCTCTTTCCTGAGCAATAATTTGCCACGATCCCCCCCTCTACGTAGGGGTGGGACATGGTCAATCATCCTATATTTTAGGCTGGCAAGGCTATGTTTTGCTTCTGCAAAATGCCTTGCCACCGGTTGTTCCCTACTGCCACCTGCTAATGCTGCCCTAATTACAGAGCGATGTAAAGTCATTCCCTCCTTAAACTTCCGTATGGTTTTCCCCACATAAGAGAGGCCACATGGGCACATAAGTTGGTAAACTGTGTGGGTACTCTCACAAGTTAAGTGATACCTAATGGAAAATCTTTTCCCAGAATGCGGATGGAAAAAGGAATCTCCTGGTAGCATAAAGCCACATGTTGTACAAGGGCATTTGAAGCATCCTTTTTTAGGGGGGGGGCAGGAATGAGGATGATGTAGTGAATTTTGTATTTGGAAGGTCCGTTTTCACTAGCAAATCCCTAAGATTTTGTCCCCGGGAATAACAACTCATTAAAGAATGATCAGGGATTCCTATTTCACGATCACTCTTTACTATAGGCCATAGTTTTTTGGCAGTATGGTTTATGTCAGCAGATGTAACATTATACCTACTGACCCAAGTTACTTTATTGGATTATTTTTTAATTTCTTGCTTTTTCAAAAGATCATCTCGATTCAATGTGATAATGTTACATCCGCTGACATAAACCATACTGCCAAAAAACTATGGCCTATAGTAAAGAGTGATCGTGAAATAAGAATCCCTGATCATTCTTTAATGAGTTGTTATTCCCGGGGACAAAATCTTAGGGATTTGCTAGTGAAAACGGACCTTCCAAATACAAAATTCACTACATCATCCTCATTCCTGCCCCCCCCCCCCCCTAAAAAAGGATGCTTCAAATGCCCTTGTACAACATGTGGCTTTATGCTACCAGGAGATTCCTTTTTCCATCCGCATTCTGGGAAAGATTTTCCATTAGGTATCACTTAACTTGTGAGAGTACCCACACAGTTTACCAACTTATGTGCCCATGTGGCCTCTCTTATGTGGGGAAAACCATACGGAAGTTTAAGGAGCGAATGACTTTACATCGCTCTGTAATTAGGGCAGCATTAGCAGGTGGCAGTAGGGAACAACCGGTGGCAAGGCATTTTGCAGAAGCAAAACATAGCCTTGCCAGCCTAAAATATAGGATGATTGACCATGTCCCACCCCTACGTAGAGGGGGGGATCGTGGCAAATTATTGCTCAGGAAAGAGGCTTTTTGGATAAATAAACTTGATGTTCTAGCACCGAGGGGGCTTAATTAAATACTTCCGCTGTCATGCTTTAACTAGTAATGTCAGATATATAATTATGTTGCTTTTTGTTGGACTAAGGATGTTTATCTATAGAATACTCTAAGTAATGAGCTGATGCTCTGCGCACGTATTATGAATATATGTATATTTTATGAATAAGAATGGATTAGTATCTTGCTCTATATATGTCTCTTGAATGTATCTTGTACATAAATGCTGAAACCGCTAGTCATGGGCCTTATGTATATGTATTTTTCCCAGTCCCCGATGTCACTGTGGTGTTACTGTTGCCCTGGCAACGTCCTCGCGTGAGCGCGATGACGTCATCGCAGGGCGCCGAACTCCGGAAGCTGCACGCGGCGCCGGTGTGCGGACTCTCTCCTCATGTATGGTGGTGGGTATATAGGTGAGTCACATTTACCTGTTTTTTATCTTTGTATCCTGATGACAAACCAATAAAGGTTTGAAACGTTGATATTCATCTCGTTGTCACCGAGCCTGTGTCCTGAGTGCCGCTCACAGCTGTGAGGGCACCGGACCAAGTAAGACATTTATCTATGGGAGTGCCGAGTTCTGTGGATTTGTATGTATATATATATATATATACATATATAATATAACACCCCTTCTGGCCAGGAAGGTCCACGAAGCACGCGGAGAGGTGTTACGGCCGCACACTTTGCGACGCATAGCGTCCCGTATTTGCACCTCGATTGGATCAAGCCAGATGTCCTGGTGCTGTGAGGATCCCTAGCCATGTGTCTGCCTGCCTGATGTTGCCCTAAGGCCGCTTGGGGGCTTTGGCGCGGCGACGGTCCACATGCTGTAATAGTACCGAGGAAATGTGAAAGTGTAATACTGCTCTGCTTTGTTTGAAGACAGATATCATGGTGAGAGGGATAAGGAAAAAAAAGGCCAAGACCAAGCCGGACGCGATCTCATCCCCTGCGAACCGACATTCGTCGGACCTACTCCAGTTCTTAAATACTCCAATCTCAATCCCCGCTACTTCTTCCACGGTCCCGGCCTCCACGAACCTACATGGGCTGTTAGATGACATGGCGTCCCCAAGGACTCCACAGCCTCCACAGGCCCCCTCTCTGTCTGCGGAGATGGGCGAGATCTTATCTCATGTAAAATCGCTTCCCACGAAGCAAGATTTTCTGGCCTTGGAGACTCGTTTGCTTTCCACTATCACTCAGGAAGTGACAGCGCTCCGACAAGACATGTCTCAAATTGCGACCCGTGTTGATGTTCTGGAACGCCATGAGACGTCTAGCTTGGATTCTCTGACTAAATTCCGGGAGGTGCTGTCACATCAAAGGGACAATGGGGGTAATTCCAAGTTGATCGCAGCAGGAAATTTTTTAGCAGTTGGGCAAAACCATGTGCACTGCAGGGGAAGCAGATATAAGATTTGCAGAGAGAGTTAGATTTGGGTGGGTTATTTTATTTATGTGCAGGGTAAATGCTGGCTGCTTTATTTTTACACTGCAAATTAGATTGCAGATTGAACACACCACACCCAAATCTAACTCTCTCTGCACATGTTAAATCTGCCTTCTCTGCAGTGCACATGGTTTTGCCCAATTGCTAACAGAATTCCTGCTGCGATCAACTTGGAATTACCCCCAATATCTCTTTCCTAAAATCACGGATCGAAGATTTGGATAATCGCGGCCGACAAAATAATATTAGAGTCCGGGGCCTACCTGAGAGCGTTCAACAGGCTGACCTGGCAAAGGTTCTAACTACAATTTTTGGAGAACTAATCGACCTGGATCCGAACAAAGTCATCATATTTGATAGAGCCCACCGAGCCCTCCGTCCTCACGGCTTGTCGTCTGACAGGCCACGCGATATGATTTGCAGGCTCCACTACTATGCTCAAAAAGAGGAAATAATGAGGTCGGCCCGTCAGCTGGACAGTATTACCTTCCAAGTAGACCAGATCCAGATATTTCCTGATCTCACCTGGTCGACCTTGCAGCAGCGTCGAGTCTTGAAGCCTCTTACAGACTCTCTCAGGAAACTTGAACTGAAATATAGATGGGACTTCCCTTTTACCCTTCAGGTTTCTCATGGCGGCAAGGTCGCGAGTCTCTCCAGACCCTCGGAATTACAGGCCTTCTTCACGACCTTGGGTATACCTCCAGTACCGTTGCCAGACTGAGAAGCTTTTCACCACATACCGGACTTACCTGTTGTGCTCCCCCCAGATGACGCATGGCAACAAGTGCGTTCCCCACGGATGTGGGGAACTACTCCTAGTTCTCGCTCCTCTGAGCCTCCCTGAGGGGGAGATGTCGTCTCATGCCGACAGGAAGTCTCCTGTTACTTATGTCACACATTTGGTTCTTTTCCTTAAACAGTGATTTATGTTGCTCACACGTGAGATCGGTTTTTGTAATTTGGTAATTTTGTAATGTTGTAATGGTTTCATGGATGGGTAATGGAGTATCGTCGGTATGATATCTTGTTTTTGGTTAAGCCACAGTCATCATTTCTGCGACGATACTCATATACATTATTGCTCAGCCTTTATGAAACCTTGATAGATAGTTGTTGTAAGTATATATATATATATATATATATATATAAGTTTGCATATTTCCTGATTATTTTTTATCTTCAATTTTTATTTACATTTTTTTTCTATATGTTTCGCCTGTGCCTAGGTGCATTCCTCGGTAATACTTTATATTTGTTTAGCTTATAATTTGTGGATGGTCGCTGTCCTGGGCCCCCCGTAGGACCCCATCATGCTGCATCCCCTGTTTCTTTGGACTGGGAGTCGGCAGGATTCCGCTCCTGTCCTTTTTGCAGCTGTCCTCTTTTTAGGATTGTCATCTCTGTTTAATATCATGATTCCTCACAGCGTGGTTTTCCACGCTGCATCTTCTTTTCCTCTTTTCTCTGCCTTCCTTCACTTTCTATTTACTTCCCTTGCTGCTCCTCCTTTCCCCTCTCCAGTGTCTGTCGAAGGGATGATTATTCCAATGCCCTTAGGTCTGCCGTACCGATGGGGGTGAATGATCTGCATTAGAGATGAGCGCCTGAAATTTTTCGGGTTTTGGGTTCGGTTCCGCGGCCGTGTTTTGGGTTCGAACGCGTTTTGGCAAAACCTCACCGAATTTTTTTTGTCGGATTCGGGTGTGTTTTGGATTCGGGTGTTTTTTTCCAAAAACACTAAAAAACAGCTTAAATCATAGAATTTGGGGGTCATTTTGATCCCAAAGTATTATTAACCTCAAAAACCATAATTTACACTCATTTTCAGTCTATTCTGAATACCTCACACCTCACAATATTATTTTTAGTCCTAAAATTTGCACCGAGGTCGCTGTGTGAGTAAGATAAGCGACCCTAGTGGCCGACACAAACACCGGGCCCATCTAGGAGTGGCACTGCAGTGTCACGCAGGATGTCCCTTCCAAAAAACCCTCCCCAAACAGCACATGACGCAAAGAAAAAAAGAGGCGCAATGAGGTAGCTGTGTGAGTAAGATTAGCGACCCTAGTGGCCGACACAAACACCGGGCCCATCTAGGAGTGGCACTGCAGTGTCACGCAGGATGGCCCTTCCAAAAAACCCTCCCCAAACAGCACATGACGCAAAGAAAAAAAGAGGCGCAATGAGGTAGCTGTGTGAGTAAGATTAGCGACCTTAGTGGCCGACACAAACACCGGGCCCATCTAGGAGTGGCACTGCAGTGTCACGCAGGATGGCCCTTCCAAAAAACCCTCCCCAAACAGCACATGACGCAAAGAAAAAAAGAGGCGCAATGAGGTAGCTGTGCGAGTAAGATTAGCGACCTTAGTGGCCGACACAAACACCGGGCCCATCTAGGAGTGGCACTGCAGTGTCACGCAGGATGGCCCTTCCAAAAAACCCTCCCCAAACAGCACATGACGCAAAGAAAAAAAGAGGCGCAATGAGGTAGCTGACTGTGTGAGTAAGATTAGCGACCCTAGTGGCCGACACAAACACCGGGCCCATCTAGGAGTGGCACTGCAGTGTCACGCAGGATGTCCCTTCCAAAAAACCCTCCCCAAACAGCACATGACGCAAAGAAAAAAAGAGGCGCAATGAGGTAGCTGTGTGAGTAAGATTAGCGACCCTAGTGGCCGACACAAACACCGGGCCCATCTAGGAGTGGCACTGCAGTGTCACGCAGGATGGCCCTTCCAAAAAACCCTCCCCAAACAGCACATGACGCAAAGAAAAAAAGAGGCGCAATGAGGTAGCTGTGTGAGTAAGATTAGCGACCCTAGTGGCCGACACAAACACCGGGCACATCTAGGAGTGGCACTGCAGTGTCACGCAGGATGTCCCTTCCAAAAAACCCTCCCCAAACAGCACATGACGCAAAGAAAAAAAGAGGCGCAATGAGGTAGCTGACTGTGTGAGTAAGATTAGCGACCCTAGTGGCCGACACAAACACCGGGCCCATCTAGGAGTGGCACTGCAGTGTCACGCAGGATGTCCCTTCCAAAAAACCCTCCCCAAACAGCACATGACGCAAAGAAAAAAAGAGGCGCAATGAGGTAGCTGACTGTGTGAGTAAGATTAGCGACCCTAGTGGCCGACACAAACACCGGGCCCATCTAGGAGTGGCACTGCAGTGTCACGCAGGATGTCCCTTCCAAAAAACCCTCCCCAAACAGCACATGACGCAAAGAAAAAAAGAGGCGCAATGAGGTAGCTGACTGTGTGAGTAAGATTAGCGACCCTAGTGGCCGACACAAACACCGGGCCCATCTAGGAGTGGCACTGCAGTGTCACGCAGGATGTCCCTTCCAAAAAACCCTCCCCAATCAGCACATGATGCAAAGAAAAAGAAAAGAAAAAAGAGGTGCAAGATGGAATTGTCCTTGGGCCCTCCCACCCACCCTTATGTTGTATAAACAAAACAGGACATGCACACTTTAACCAACCCATCATTTCAGTGACAGGGTCTGCCACACGACTGTGACTGATATGACGGGTTGGTTTGGACCCCCCCCAAAAAAGAAGCAATTAATCTCTCCTTGCACAAACTGGCTCTACAGAGGCAAGATGTCCACCTCATCTTCACCCTCCGATATATCACCGTGTACATCCCCCTCCTCACAGATTATCAATTCGTCCCCACTGGAATCCACCATCTCAGCTCCCTGTGTACTTTGTGGAGGCAATTGCTGCTGGTCAATGTCTCCGCGGAGGAATTGATTATAATTCATTTTAATGAACATCATCTTCTCCACATTTTCTGGATGTAACCTCGTACGCCGATTGCTGACAAGGTGAGCGGCGGCACTAAACACTCTTTCGGAGTACACACTTGTGGGAGGGCAACTTAGGTAGAATAAAGCCAGTTTGTGCAAGGGCCTCCAAATTGCCTCTTTTTCCTGCCAGTATAAGTACGGACTGTGTGACGTGCCTACTTGGATGCGGTCACTCATATAATCCTCCACCATTCTATCAATGTTGAGAGAATCATATGCAGTGACAGTAGACGACATGTCCGTAATCGTTGTCAGGTCCTTCAGTCCGGACCAGATGTCAGCATCAGCAGTCGCTCCAGACTGCCCTGCATCACCGCCAGCGGGTGGGCTCGGAATTCTGAGCCTTTTCCTCGCACCCCCAGTTGCGGGAGAATGTGAAGGAGGAGATGTTGACAGGTCGCGTTCCGCTTGACTTGACAATTTTGTCACCAGCAGGTCTTTCAACCCCAGCAGACCTGTGTCTGCCGGAAAGAGAGATCCAAGGTAGGCTTTAAATCTAGGATCGAGCACGGTGGCCAAAATGTAGTGCTCTGATTTCAACAGATTGACCACCCGTGAATCCTTGTTAAGCGAATTATGGGCTGCATCCACAAGTCCCACATGCCTAGCGGAATCGCTCCCTTTTAGCTCCTTCTTCAATGCCTCCAGCTTCTTCTGCAAAAGCCTGATGAGGGGAATGACCTGACTCAGGCTGGCAGTGTCTGAACTGACTTCACGTGTGGCAAGTTCAAAGGGCATCAGAACCTTGCACAACGTTGAAATCATTCTCCACTGCACTTGAGACAGGTGCATTCCACCTACTATATCGTGCTCAATTGTATAGGCTTGAATGGCCTTTTGCTGCTCCTCCAACCTCTGAAGCATATAGAGGGTTGAATTCCACCTCGTTACCACTTCTTGCTTCAGATGATGGCAGGGCAGGTTCAGTAGTTTTTGGTGGTGCTCCAGTCTTCTGTACGTGGTGCCTGTACGCCGAAAGTGTCCCGCAATTTTTCTGGCCACCGACAGCATCTCTTGCACGCCCCTGTCGTTTTTTAAAAAATTCTGCACCACCAAATTCAAGGTATGTGCAAAACATGGGACGTGCTGGAATTTGCCCATATTTAATGCACACACAATATTGCTGGCGTTGTCCGATGCCACAAATCCACAGGAGAGTCCAATTGGGGTAAGCCATTCCGCGATGATCTTCCTCAGTTGCCGTAAGAGGTTTTCAGCTGTGTGCGTATTCTGGAAAGCGGTGATACAAAGCGTAGCCTGCCTAGGAAAGAGTTGGCGTTTGCGAGATGCTGCTACTGGTGCCGCCGCTGCTGTTCTTGCGGCGGGAGTCCATACATCTACCCAGTGGGCTGTCACAGTCATATAGTCCTGACCCTGCCCTGCTCCACTTGTCCACATGTCCGTGGTTAAGTGGACATTGGGTACAACTGCATTTTTTAGGACACTGGTGAGTCTTTTTCTGACGTCCGTGTACATTCTCGGTATCGCCTGCCTAGAGAAGTGGAACCTAGATGGTATTTGGTAACGGGGGCACACTGCCTCAATAAATTGTCTAGTTCCCTGTGAACTAACGGCGGATACCGGACGCACGT
The DNA here is from genome assembly GCF_028390025.1 of Pseudophryne corroboree. NCBI lineage: Eukaryota > Metazoa > Chordata > Amphibia > Anura > Myobatrachidae > Pseudophryne > Pseudophryne corroboree. Next base: position 341,753,866 of record NC_086454.1, read on the forward strand.
CTAACACCAACATAGTTGTCAAGGACTCAGTTATCCGCTTTGCAGTAGGATGACTGCTGTGATATTTCATCTTCCTCGCAAAGGACTGTTGAACAGTCAATTGCTTACTGGAAGTAGTACAAGTGGGCTTACGACTTCCCCTCTGGGATGACCATCGACTCCCAGCGGCAACAACAGCAGCGCCAGCAGCAGTAGGCGTTACACGCAAGGATGCATCGGAGGAATCCCAGGCAGGAGAGGACTCGTCAGAATTGCCAGTGACATGGCCTGCAGGACTATTGGCATTCCTGGGGAAGGAGGAAATTGACACTGAGGGAGTTGGTGGGGTGGTTTGCGTGAGCTTGGTTACAAGAGGAAGGGATTTACTGGTCAGTGGACTGCTTCCGCTGTCACCCAAAGTTTTTGAACTTGTCACTGACTTATTATGAATGCGCTGCAGGTGACGTATAAGGGAGGATGTTCCGAGGTGGTTAACGTCCTTACCCCTACTTATTACAGCTTGACAAAGGGAACACACGGCTTGACACCTGTTGTCCGCATTTCTGGTGAAATACCTCCACACCGAAGAGCTGATTTTTTTGGTATTTTCACCTGGCATGTCAACGGCCATATTCCTCCCACGGACAACAGGTGTCTCCCCGGGTGCCTGACTTAAACAAACCACCTCACCATCAGAATCCTCCTGGTCAATTTCCTCCCCAGCGCCAGCAACACCCATATCCTCCTCATCCTGGTGTACTTCAACACTGACATCTTCAATCTGACTATCAGGAACTGGACTGCGGGTGCTCCTTCCAGCACTTGCAGGGGGCGTGCAAATGGTGGAAGGCGCATGCTCTTCACGTCCAGTGTTGGGAAGGTCAGGCATCGCAACCGACACAATTGGACTCTCCTTGTGGATTTGGGATTTCAAAGAACGCACAGTTCTTTGCGGTGCTTTTGCCAGCTTGAGTCTTTTCAGTTTTCTAGCGAGAGGCTGAGTGCTTCCATCCTCATGTGAAGCTGAACCACTAGCCATGAACATAGGCCAGGGCCTCAGCCGTTCCTTGCCACTCCGTGTGGTAAATGGCATATTGGCAAGTTTACGCTTCTCCTCCGACAATTTTATTTTAGGTTTTGGAGTCCTTTTTTTACTGATATTTGGTGTTTTGGTTTTGACATGCTCTGTACTATGCCATTGGGCATCGGCCTTGGCAGACGACGTTGCTGGCATTTCATCGTCTCGGCCATGACTAGTGGCAGCAGCTTCAGCACGAGGTGGAAGTGGATCTTGATCTTTCCCTAATTTTGGAACCTCAACATTTTTGTTCTCCATATTTTAATAGGCACAACTAAAAGGCACCTCAGGTAAACAATGGAGATGGATGGATTGGATACTAGTATACAATTATGGACGGGCTGCCGAGTGCCGACACAGAGGTAGCCACAGCCGTGAACTACCGCACTGTACTGTGTCTGCTGCTAATATATAGACTGGTTGATAAAGAGATAGTATACTCGTAACTAGTATGTATGTATGTATAAAGAAAGAAAAAAAAACCACGGTTAGGTGGTATATACAATTATGGACGGGCTGCCGAGTGCCGACACAGAGGTAGCCACAGCCGTGAACTACTGTACTGTGTCTGCTGCTAATATATAGACTGGTTGATAAAGAGATAGTATACTCGTAACTAGTATGTATGTATAAAGAAAGAAAAAAAAACCACGGTTAGGTGGTATATACAATTATGGACGGGCTGCCGAGTGCCGACACAGAGGTAGCCACAGCCGTGAACTACTGCACTGTACTGTGTCTGCTGCTAATATATAGACTGGTTGATAAAGAGATAGTATACTCGTAACTAGTATGTATGTATAAAGAAAGAAAAAAAAACCACGGTTAGGTGGTATATACAATTATGGACGGGCTGCCGAGTGCCGACACAGAGGTAGCCACAGCCGTGAACTACCGCACTGTACTGTGTCTGCTGCTAATATATAGACTGGTTGATAAAGAGATAGTATACTCGTAACTAGTATGTATGTATAAAGAAAAAAAAAAAAACCACGGTTAGGTGGTATATACAATTATGGACGGGCTGCCGAGTGCCGACACAGAGGTAGCCACAGCCGTGAACTACCGCACTGTACTGTGTCTGCTGCTAATATATAGACTGGTTGATAAAGAGATAGTATACTCGTAACTAGTATGTATGTATAAAGAAAGAAAAAAAAACCACGGTTAGGTCACTGGTATATACAATTATGGACGGGCTGCCGAGTGCCGACACAGAGGTAGCCACAGCCGTGAACTACCGCACTGTACTGTGTCTGCTGCTAATATAGACTGGTTGATAAAGAGATAGTATACTACTAATATTATATACTGGTGGTCAGGTCACTGGTCACTAGTCACACTGGCAGTGGCACTCCTGCAGCAAAAGTGTGCACTGTTTAATTTTAATATAATATTATGTACTCCTGGCTCCTGCTATAACCTATAACTGGCACTGCAGTAGTGCTCCCCAGTCTCCCCCACAATTATAAGCTGTGTGAGCTGAGCAGTCAGACAGATATATAATATATATAGATGATGCAGCACACTGGCCTGAGCCTGAGCAGTGCACACAGATATGGTATGTGACTGACTGAGTCACTGTGTGTATCGCTTTTTTCAGGCAGAGAACGGATATATTAAATAAACTGCACTGTGTGTCTGGTGGTCACTCACTATATAATATATTATGTACTCCTGGCTCCTGCTATAACCTATAACTGGCACTGCAGTAGTGCTCCCCAGTCTCCCGCACAATTATAAGCTGTGTGAGCTGAGCAGTCAGACAGATATATATAATATTATATATAGATAATAGATGATGCAGCACACTGGCCTGAGCCTGAGCAGTGCACACAGATATGGTATGTGACTGAGTCACTGTGTGCTGTGTATCGCTTTTTTCAGGCAGAGAACGGATTATATTATGTACTCCTGGCTCCTGCTATAACCTATAACTGGCACTGCAGTAGTGCTCCCCAGTCTCCCCCACAATTATAAGCTGTGTGAGCTGAGCAGTCAGACAGATATATATAATATTATATATAGATAATAGATGATGCAGCACACTGGCCTGAGCCTGAGCAGTGCACACAGATATGGTATGTGACTGAGTCACTGTGTGCTGTGTATCGCTTTTTTCAGGCAGAGAACGGATTATAAATAAAAGTGGTGGTCACTGGTCACTATCAGCAAAACTCTGCACTGTACACTACTGAGTACTCCTAATGCTCCCCAAAATTAGTAAATCAAGTGTCTCTCTAATCTATTCTAATTCTAAACGGAGAGGACGCCAGCCACGTCCTCTCCCTATCAATCTCAATGCACGTGTGAAAATGGCGGCGACGCGCGGCTCCTTATATAGAATCCGAGTCTCGCGATAGAATCCGAGCCTCGCGAGAATCCGACAGCGTCATGATGACGTTCGGGCGCGCTCGGGTTAACCGAGCAAGGCGGGAAGATCCGAGTCGCTCGGACCCGTGAAAAAAAACATGAAGTTCTGGCGGGTTCGGATTCAGAGAAACCGAACCCGCTCATCTCTAATCTGCATGTCACTACCCTTAATGTTAAAGGGTTGAATGTTCCTGAGAAAAGGTCTAAACTCCTCAAATGGCTTAGAGATGAGAGAGTTCACGTTGCTTTTATTCAGGAAACGCATTTTAAGATGGGGCATGTGCCGTCCCTAAAATATCACTACTATCCTCATGTTTTCCTGTCTAATAATTCTTCCGGCAAGACATTAGGCGTGGCTGTATTATTGGCTCGCCACCTGCCTATTCTTAATGTTACCTCTCATAGACTAGCTGAAGGTAGAGGGTTGCTGGTGAAATGCGATATATACGGCCAACGTTTTTCTTTCTTGAACATATATGCTCCCAATGCTAAACAACCCTCCTTTCTGTCCTCAGTTCTGGAAAACGCGGAGCCTCTCTTGGAGGGGGTGGTGGTGATGGGAGGCAACTTAAATTGGACCCTAGATCCCACCCAGGACAATTCTAAAAAGACCTCTTGCAGGTCGGAGAGGGAACATAGGGGGGTGAGGCGCACCCTGCTCGACCACCAGCTGATTGACACATGGAGACTGACACATCCTACGGAGATAGATTATTCCTTTTTCTCACACCCACATCAGACATATTCTAGAATCGATTACCTGTTTCTGAGCCACCGGCACCTACACCTCCTTTCTGATGCTTCTATAGGACAAATTGTGTGGTCAGATCATGCCCCAGTTAACCTCACTTTACGCCTGCCTCCCAACACATCGCCAATGGTCCTGGCGTTTTAACAACACCTTCTTGCAGGACGCGGACTGTCGGTCTCGAATCGACAACGCCCTAGATTCCTATATCTGTACCAATGACCTAGATGACATTTCTAAAGTCTCAGTCTGGGAAGCACATAAATGTGTCATTAGAGGGGTTTGTGTCCAGATAGGATCCTTCCGCAAAAGGCAGCGGGAGAAACTCCGGGGTGATTTATTGTTTAAGATACAATCTCTTGAGCTTTTACACAAGAAATCCCAAACCCCACAACATTATGCTGATCTTGAAGCTGCTAGGGCTGATCTGAATAAGCTACTTTCTGATAGAGTCAAATTTTCTTATCGGAAGTGCCGTAGCAGATACGATCAATGGGGCAACAAACCCGGGAAATTACTGGCCAAAGCCCTTAGAGAGCAACGTGCTCTTACTTTTATTCATACAATTAAATATAGTCACGGTCAGCCCCAACATGAGACACCTCATATCGCTAAGGCCTTTAGGGCATATTATTCCACTCTATATAACATTGCAGGTCCGACGGGAAGAGCGGACAAGTCGTCCCATCAAACAGCCATAGCTGACTATTTACGGGCCTTAGACTTCCCCAAACTATCCACAAAAGAAGCAGAGGATCTAGATGCCTCTTTCTCTAATGAAGAGGTTATGAAAGTCATTGAATCTTCTCCCAATGGCAAGAGTCCAGGCCCTGATGGGTATACCATTGCTTATTATAAAGCTTTCAAGGACAAATTGGTCCCCCTACTCACGAGAGCCTTCAATACTATATCAGAACACTCACCCTTCTCCCCGCAATCACTAGAAGCCCATATTGCAGTTTTACCTAAAGAGGGTAAAGACCCTAGTCTTTGCTCCAGTTATCGGCCAATTTCACTATTGAATATGGATATAAAACTATTTGCCAAACTGATTGCAAATCGCCTTAAACTATTATTACCTGGTCTGATACATGGAGATCAGACGGGATTTGTTTTAGGCCGAGAAGCTAGAGATAACACCTCTAAAGTGCTCAACATGATTCACTATGCTGACCAGCTTTCGTCCCCCTCAATCATACTGTCGACCGATGCTGAAAAAGCGTTTGACAGGGTGGACTGGGACTTTTTGTCTGGCATACTGAAGCATCTAGGGCTCGGTAATACCTGTCTTCATAGAATCCTATCTCTTTATACTTCCCCGTCCGCCAAAATTAGGATTAATGGCTCCCTTTCCGATTCCTTTTCTATTTCTAATGGCACGCGACAGGGCTGCCCACTATCCCTTTTACTTTTTGTCCTTTGTATGGAAACATTAGCCCGAAGTATTAGGGCCAATCCGAATATCTCGGGCTTGTTGGTAAAAGGGACTGAATATAAATTGGCTTTATATGCCGACGATTTACTCGCTATAATTTCAAAACCAGTCACCTCTTTGCCAAACCTGATGGTTGAATTTGAGAAGTTCGGAGCCCTCTTTAACTTCAAAATAAATTATTCCAAATCCATTGCTATGAATTTAACTACCCCTCCTGCTGTAGTCGAGGGTCTGAAACATTCCTTCCCTTTTGTGTGGCATGATCACAAATTAAAATATTTGGGGGTGCTATTGTCCAACGATTTATCCAAATTATTCTCCCTGAATTTCAGCCCCTTGCTGGCGAAGCTTCGCCTGGACTTCCAGAAATGGAAGAAATTAAGATTATCATGGTTTGGCAGGATTAATGTTGTCAAGATGAATGCCCTCCCTAGGATATTATTCTTTCTCCAGACCTTTCCAGTACACATCCCACTACTTTGGCTTCGGGACGTCCAGAATCTTATTCGGGCATTTGTTTGGGGATGCAAAACACCCAGGTTTAGACATGATATATTATTCAGGAGAAAGCATCAAGGGGGGCAACAACTCCCGCATATTCTCAACTACTATCATGCAGTACACTTGAATAGGATTCTGGAATGGTCTCGGGCTAAAGATCGCAAACAATGGGTTCTTCTGGAGGAGGGATGTCTTCCACATTATATTGAAATTGCACCTTGGCTTCCTATCCTCCCGTGGGTTATTCATCCCACGGTCTCCCCCACGCTTAAATTATGGGCCACGTTGAGATCTCAGAGCCATATATCCTCCAAATGGTCCCCTTTAACCTCCTTTCTCCGTAACTCCAAGTTTGTTCCGGGTCTCCATGGGACAGCGTTTGCTCCGTGGGCAGAGGCAGGAATTTTCAGGGTCGGTCAGTAGGTGAGCTCGGGTAGGGTGCACTCATTTTCAGATATCCAGTCTCATTGGAACATACCTAGTTCCGAGTTTTGGAAGTTCCTGCAGGTCCATCATTTCATAACATCTTCCAAGAACCTTCCTGACCTCACAGGGTTTGAAAACTATGTGTCTCTCACAGCTCCCCCACGCATACTATCTCACAAATTTATGTGCTTATTATGGAAAACTTTTTTCCGCAACCTCCTACCTTCATGGCTTCCTCGGAGAAGGATCTGATAGGGCTACCTACACAGATCAATTGGGATTCCGTATTTAGTAACACCCAGGCGAGCTCTTTATGCCTATCGACATTAGAGACCCTCTATAAACTCATATACCGGTGGTATAGGACTCCTCTTGTTCTTAATAAAATATTTCCCTCCCCCTCGAATCTGTGCTGGAGATGTAGAAATGCCCCAGGGAGCTTTGTGCATATTTGGTGGGATTGCCCTCTTATAACCCCATTTTGGGCAGAGGTATTTAGGTGTTCCGAACTGATAGTGGGGGATGTAATCCCGAAAGACCCGGGTTTTTGGCTCCTCAATCACACCTCCGCGGGGGCGCTCTCCTATAAACACTCCCTATTGAGACACCTTAGCAACGCTGCAAAAGCGGTTATTCCAACTCTTTGGAGATCCACCTCACCACCCTCGATTAAATTATGGTTTACAAAGATCGATTACTTTTTAGACATGGAGGACCTGATCTCCTTCTCATCTGGGAAAACCGTTAACTTTATAGCTATCTGGTTTCCCTGGTACGACTTTAAAGAATCTCCTGTGTACCGGTCCTACATGGCTACATAACCCTCCCTATGTTCCGTGTAAGGTGTCCTTCCAATTGGTCTCAGTTCCCTAACTGTTAAAGTTCCCCCCCCTATTTTTAAAAGTGATCGTCCTCTCTGCGCATACACTCTCACCTGGCTCTATCTTTACTATCTTTCCACCTCTTTTTCTTCCTTATCCTCCCTCTCTCTTTCTTTCCTTTCCTATTTTTCTGTGCTGTTTTGTTAAAATGTTCCTTCCTATATGTTCTGATGTTATAAGTTATGCAGACAACTTATTTCCATACTTTGGGTGCTTTAAACGTATTGTATTGACATATATGATATGAGATGTTTTTGTCCCTTCTTTGGAAAAGTATTGCTGTAATGATTTGTCTGCTGCTTTAATTAATAAAAAAATAGTTTACACAAAAAAGAATTGGTACTCTATAAGTGGGTGGCGAGAAAGCAGTGTGTGCCCCCGGCTCCAGTCTCAATATTAAGTTTCTCATCAATTAAACAATGGGGCAGAACCGAAGTCCCGCCCTTGTGCAAATTAGCTGAGCGGGACCACTTCCCACCATTGGCATAGCACCGGTCCACCCTTAAGATGACGACCGTGTCGGCCCTTGAGGCCACGACAAACTCGCAGAGTATCTGGGGGAAGTGCCGGCCAACCGATGTTGCGCTACTACAGACCGCCGAGGAGCACGGCTTGCCGCCAAAGCCTGGTTCCTAGAACCAAGGCCCGCCACCCGCTTCGACCATCTATGACCACTGCTGTCCGTCTCCATCAGACTAAGGCAAATAGAGCCTTTTGCCCACTAAGTTTCTCCAAAATTAAAACAATCCTATTGCACTGCGGAGGACTGCTTGATGAACTGAGGGCCCCTAGGGGCCACTGCTTCTGTCTCCCATGCCTGCCCAGATATTTACCAGCTGCCCTATGTCTGCTGCCCGCTAGCTATCGGAGTGACCTGCCAACCGCACCCGCGTGGCCTAGCATGGACAGTGCTTTTGGGTGACCCATATGAAGGTGAAAACCACAAAACCTCTTTGAGGGCAAAATTGGAAAGTCCTTCATTCCCCCAAAGCGCGGGCAGCATAATGCCTTGGGTTTCCCAAAAGACACTAAGGGAGCTTACTTCACCAGTAAAGGCAGTGGCGCACCCAGGGGGGGTTTCCGAGTACCCAGAAACCCCCCCTCCACTAAAAAAAAAAAAAAAAGTTTTTTTTTTTTTTTTAAAGCTGCATGAGTGTTATTAATGACTGTCTAGCGTCCTCTGCAGCCTGCTGTCTTCCTGGTGGCACTTGCAAGTGCAATAAGTTTACTTTATTTCAATTATAGTACATATATATCCATGTGCATACATATATACACATGTATATACATATTGATAAAGCTGAATATTTATCGTATATAAAACACTTTAAGAGGTCTAAGAACACTGTACGCTATCTACGTAAGAAGTACCGTAAGGGTACGCAAGTTGCGTAGCGATCGCTCAACCGTAGTCGAGACGCTCAAGCGTCACGTTCGCTTACGGCCCAGTGATCACAGGCAGGCACGCTATTGGCTGCCGACTAACGTAATGATTCGCTATAGCGTAGCGGACGCTCGGGACCACGAGGAGATCACCAGCGATGCAGACGCTCACAATCGTTAAACCTTTATATCTATACCTTTAACAATGAGATACACAGTATACCTTAGTGTAGAGACAAAGTGTAAGTGCAACCTGGTGTAACCTGATTAACTACAAAGCTGCTTGAGCGTCACCGACGCTCAGGGAATACTTAACACAATAAAGAATACACAGATACCTGGGCTTAGGGTCCAAAACCTATTATATGTATTAAAACTATTATACTTGCAAAAGGAATCACAGTACAAATGATACACTACAATATAACATAGACTGACTAACCAGATAACTACACGGGAAATACTATACAATACAATTGAGGGAAAATACGAGAGAAAGAGGAGGAAGAGAGAGAGATGGCTCACAGTAAGACAATATGATTACGGAGAAAACTTACGCACAAGGGGAAACGATCGCATGCGCCTCGATATCCAGCTCCCGATTATCAGCAATGAGAACCGTTGATGAGAGTGAAGTTGGATATGGTCGGCCTGCCTATTTATGCCCCACACACAATACAATTCAATGGTCCCTACAATCTTATTGTCCATTGGACACAGGAATTCGGCTTCGCATTATAACAAAAGGTCATAGGTTGATTCATACAAGTGGGCTGTGACTGTTTCCAACTGTTCAGGTGGGTGGGACACTGGGTTTCCCGCCGCATGATTAAATAAGAACAAATAATAGTAAATGGACATAAACTTCTTATGTCCATAACTATTCGCACGAGCGATTAATCCGCTCCAAACCAACACCGGAATATTGCTATTTAAATACTCTTCCGATGGGTACCAAACACTACTGTATGACCCCTGTTAGACCCTTCGTACAATACAAAGAGGGATCCCTCTGTTCAGGAACATGCTATGTTAACCAAACTTTCAGAATCTATCAAAGGGACCATGATCTATAAAATACCTTATTAGTGAAAATATGTAACGAATGAGTCGCACGCTACGATTACATAAACTCTGCCGTAAATACGCACACCGTGCGCCCGCGGGTGCACGCAACAGCGGGTATGCGCAATCGCGGGAGAGCGCACGCATGCGCAGCGCGGACCTGAATGAGGTGCAAATATGGCAGTGTGCATAGAGATATTTTTCTGACTTTGACAGTCCACCATTTGGCAGTCAATAATAACTGCCACCTTCTAAAACATTTCAATAGGAGAAAAATATATGTCAGGGGTTAATTCATTTCCATGGTTGGGTAAGGGAGGAGAGAGGAGTAGGTGGGAAGAGGGTATGACCTAGTGAGATAGCAGAAGCATGTGTGTATGAGTCCATGTTTAGGGGGTCATGTATCATCGTGCCGTACGTGTTGTAAATCAAGCTTCGAGGTATTGCGAAGTATACATTTGAATTCCTTCTTATCCCGTATTAAGGGTCTGTGGATGGGCTGTCAAACTCTACCGAGCTCTTTTCGGCTGTGGTTGTAACAAAATGGGGAAGCACATTTTAGTTGATGATACATGAATAGGGGAGGTATGTGGTTGCTGATATTTGTGCCTGTATTCCCTATCGACTATGTGTGTCATTACCTGAGGGTTGTAGAGCTGAAGATAAAGAACACTTATGGAAAATGCAGTAGTATTCTATGTCAGGTTAATGTACATCTGTCGGTTGAAGTTTTGTTCGGTATCAGTTGAAAGTCGTCTTCTTTGCGCTGTGTTGCCCATTAGGTGTGAGCAAAAAGCTTTGTCAATGCCATTAGATTTACAAAAAATGTTGGGCTAGCGTAAGTTTAAGAATTCTAGGGAAACTGGGGATCCATGGCAAAGTTCATCAAATGTCCATATCTCAAGTGGTCAAAACTTCTTCTTTGGTCTATCCGTTGTCTGTATAGCGTCTCGTCAACTTCCTCGTCCAAGGGGGTCTTTTTATCTTGGAGAAAAGCAGAAAAACAGGTGAAAGAAACGGACCGTATAATCGCATTTTCATCACATCATTGTTTCTATCGTTGGGTCATAAATCAAATCCAGGTTAATTACGGTTTCCTCACTCCTCAAACTCATTACCCTTGTACGATGTTTGCACTTCATTAAAGCCTGACCGCATCTAAATATCAATCCAATCGATATGACAACACCTAAGATACATAGGAGAAACTTCCCAACATCCATTATGACTCCTTGAGCCCAGTCTCCCAAACCGGAGAACCAATTTCGCGGGTTCAACCATGACACCCAACCAGTCAGCTCATTACCTACAGCAGCAAGAGTGAGATTGTGTTTTCGGCGAAATTCCCACTTCAATTGGAGAATATCGTCCATCTTTTGGTCTATGACCTCGACCGGATCCTCGGTGCTATTCGTGATATACGTGCAACACTTCACGCCGTACTGTGTTGCCAATGTAACACAATATCCGCCTGTCACTGCTGTGAGGTAATTAAGAACCATTCTATGCTGTACCAGTTCTGTTTTATAAGCTTGAAGTTCCCTTCCCGTATATCTAAACGTGTCATCATACATTTCAGTGATATTATCTAACAAATTTGCGAGCGCCGATATGTTTCTATAGTTCATCACTCCTCGAGCGGTGCGAGTGAAATCTAACGCCACCAGAACCTGAATCCCGGTGGATTCATGGATTAGGTCAGAGGCTGGATGCTCTAACCTTTCTGTCAGTTGTCTTTTAACTATGTGCTCGTAATGAGTGTGAGTATAAGGAGCTTGGGCACCACGGTGTATGTCTTTCATTTTGTCATGTGTTACAGTCATTACTTCAGGCAGTACTTTTCCAATATAACACAATCCTTCAGAGTTTGGGGCAAGCCACTTGTACGCCTTTCTCCCGCATATGAAATATGCATCATCGGGGAGAACATATGGGACGGAGAAGGACATAACCATATTACACACCTTCCAGGTGAAATCTCCTAACCCTAATTCTTCCATCTGCTTAATACACGTATCAGGTTGTACGATATGTGCACAGTATCCTGGTGATACTTCTCCAACTCTCGTAATCCTATTTCCTAAGGTGTACCTATACCGGAAAGATTTTCCTCTACTGGCTATGTGGCGTACAAGCTCTGTATCTGTAGGCATTCTATCTGCTCTATGCGAAAAGGTCATGGTGTGGTTACTCCATGACACTTCCCAATTTCCCGGCTTTCTGGGATTGGAGATGTTGAAACATAATAGGGACCTATCCACATGGTATTGGTGGAGCTTCAAACTAGGAGGGCTGGAGATATTAAACCTCCTGTCCACCGGTCTCCCACCATTTAACTCAAGTACCTCCTCTATCGTTAAAGGAAATGGCACTAGCCCTGATTTGCTATGACCTTGAGGTACTTGAGAGCATACCCAACAATCTGTTTTGTTTAACACATTACCCACTAAGGAGTGATAGTCACTCAATGGATGCCGGTCCATATGGATATTAAAACTGGATTGGCATTTCTTAATGCACCCATCTTCAATGACATTGTTACAGAGCCTACAGATGCAGTTTTCTTCAGCTAACAATCCGTCACAATTTCTTCTATGGTCAATGCTATCGGATCGTTTTCTGATACTCGCCTTTGCTTGTTGGTTAGGTTGATCTTGGAAAACTACGCCTCCATCTTTATCATCAGAACCCATTCCAGAACCTCTATCGACCTCCATGGTACTCTCGCCGGAACAGACTGCTCTGGTCAACATCATGGTCAACAGGAAAATCCGGATCACAGTCTCTTGGGGCAAGTCCATCTTATAGGAGGAAACGGAGAAGAATGAGAAGGAGGAAAAAGAAATTTTGAGGGAGAGGGGATGGGAAGTGGAGAAAAACATTAAAAGGGAGTGGGGAGTCGACAACTGCTTTCGGTCTTCAAGGCTCAGGTGCCGCCTCAGTCCTCCTGGAACAGACACTCCAGTGATACAACCTCTACCGTCTGTTCCTTATCACGGGACTTCTCTGGATCAGCAACCTTCTTGCAGTGGGATGAATGGACCCAAGTCTCTCTCTCAGCAACCTTCAATGCTGTAGTGCTAGTCAATAAGACCTGGTATGGTCCTTCCCATCTGTCAATAAGGCAACCTGAGCGTAGAAAATTCCGTATCATTACATAATCCCCAGGTTCAATGTCATGACAATTACTATCAGGTAGATCAGGAATCACCAACTTCAGATTATCATTTTGATTCCTTAACTGTTTACTCATGTTAATCAAGTACTTTACAGTTACTTCATTGTTACATTTCAAATCATCCTGAGGGTTAATCATGACATGCGGTTGTCGACCAAACAAGATTTCAAAGGGAGACAGATTAAGAGGGGACCTGGGAGTGGTTCTGATACTGTACAATACAATGGGTAAAGCTTCTGGCCATGTCAATCCTGTCTCTGCCATCACTTTACTCAATTTATTTTTAATAGTGCTGTTCACTCTTTCCACCTTCGCACTCGCCTGTGGACGGTATGGAGTGTGCAGGCTTGCTATCAATTCCCATCAATTTACACATTCCTTGAAAGACATCACCTGTAAAATGGGTACCCCTATCACTTTCGATTATTCTAGGGATACCATATCTACATACAAATTCCTGCACAATTTTCTTAGCAGTAAACATAGCGGTATTTGTAGCCGCAGGAAATGCTTCGACCCAATTTGAGAAAACATCTATACAAACAAGTACATATTTCAAATTCCGACAAGGGGGTAATTGAATGAAGTCAATCTGTATTATCTGGAAAGGGCCGCCTGTAGGTGGGATATGGGATGGTTCTGTAGGTATTGCCTTTCCAATATTCTTTCTCAAACAGGTAAGGCATGACATTGCTCTTTTACTCGCATGAGAGGAGAATCCTGGGGCGCACCAATATGCTCTTACCAACTTGCACATCCCTTCCTTGCCCAGATGAGTCAGCCCGTGAGCTGCTTCAGCTAAACATGGAAGATATGCTCTGGGGGCCACTGGTTTACCATGTCCATCCGTCCAGAGTCCTGAGGACTCCTGGCCATATCCCTTTGCCTTCCAGACTGCCTTTTCCTGTGTGGAACACAAATTTTGCATTTCACACAACTTCTGTGTGTTGATGGTATTAAATACCATCAATTGTGTGGTGTCTGTCTGTATGGGGGTAGCAGCTGCTAACTTAGCAGCTTCGTCTGCTCGGCTGTTACCAAGTGATACTGGGTCCTGGCTATATGTGTGTGCTTTACACTTGATAACAGCCACTCTGTCGGGTTCCTGTATCGCTGTTAGAAGCCTTTTTATATGAGCTGCATGCGCTATCGGTGTACCAGCTGCCGTCATGAAATTTCTGAGGCGCCATAGGGCTCCGAAATCATGGACTACCCCGAATGCGTATCTAGAATCGGTGTAGATATTGGCTGATGTTCCCTTAGCCAATTCACATGCTCTGGTTAGGGCGACCAGTTCAGCAACCTGGGCTGAGTGAGGTGGGCCTAGCGGTTCCGCTTCTATGGTGCCTTGGTCATCTACGACTGCGTATCCAGTACACAAGTCTCCCGAGTCTGACTGTCTATGACAACTACCGTCCGTGTAGAACGTAAGTTCTACATCTTCCAGTGGGTTGTCACTGATGTCAGGCCTTGCGGTAAAATTTTGGGTCAAATATTCCATACAATCATGAGTGTCTTCCTTTGTATCAGATCCTCCTTCCCCACCACTCTCATCTTCCACCCTTTGTGTCTGACCAGACACACCCGGGAGATATGTTGCAGGATTTAATGCACTGCATCTCCTTATGGTGATGTTTACGGGGGCCATTAGTGCCAATTCCCATCTTGTAAACCGCGCTGATGAGACGTGCCTGGTTTGGGCAGAATTTAACAAGGCTGACACTGCATGTGGTGTATGAATTGTGAGGTTGTGACCTAGCACGACGTCTTCGCTTTTCGTTACTAGCAATGCTATCGCAGCAACGCTTCGCAAGCATGTGGGGAGGGATCGCGCTACCGTGTCTAGCTGAGCGCTGTAGTATGCTACTGGCCTGCTGGCATCACCGTGTTTTTGGGTTAGTACGCCTGCCGCGCAACCAGCACTTTCTGTTCCGTATAGTTCAAAGGGTTTCCCATAGTCTGGCATACCTAATGCTGGTGCCTGCGTTAGGCACTGTTTAAGTCTCTCAAATGCCATCTCGGACTCGTCTGTATGCGAAATCCGATCAGGTTTGTTCGAGGAGACCATCTCCTGCAAAGGTAACGCTAAAATGGAAAACCCTGGGATCCAATTACGGCAATACCCACACATTCCTAAAAATGTTCTGATCTGTTGCTGGGTTTGTGGCAGAGTCATGTCTCTAATTGCTTGGATTCTATCAGCGGTCAGGTGTCTCAGTCCTTGTGTTAGACAGTGTCCCAAATATTTTACCTTAGTCTGGCATAATTGCAACTTGTCTTTGGAAACCTTGTGTCCTGTGTCTGAAAGATGAAACAGGAGCTGTTTCGTATCCTTCAGGGATGCTTCCAGTGAATCTGAACACAGCAGTAAATCATCCTCATACTGTATCAATACTGATCCACTCTCTGGTTGGAAAGACTGTAAACAATCATGCAAAGCCTGAGAAAATATACTTGGACTATCTATGAAACCTTGGGGTAATCGAGTCCATGTGTATTGGACTCCTCTGTATGTAAATGCGAACAAATATTGGCTGTCAGGGTGCAGAGGTACCGAAAAGAAAGCGGAGCAGAGGTCAATAACAGTGAAAAATTTCGCAGTGGGAGGGATTTGCATTAGGATGACAGCTGGATTTGGCACTACGGGGAACTGACTCTCAACTATTTTGTTAATCCCCCTTAGATCCTGCACTAGCCTGTAACCCCTCCCCCCACTCTTTTTGACAGGGAAGATGGGACTATTAGCAGTGCTGGACATTCTTACCAGAATGCCCTGTTGTAGCAAGCGCTCTATTACTGGGTAAACTCCTAACTCCACCTCTGGCTTCAGAGGGTACTGTGGGATTTTTTGGAGCTATCCTACCATCTTTTACTTGTACAACTACTGGAGCTACGTTTGCCATTAATCCAGTGTCTTGTCCGTCTTTTGTCCAAAGTGACTCTGGTATCTGAGATGTCATCTCTTCTATCTGGGATGGATTCCTATTTGTCATAATGGTATGTGACATTAATTTTGATAGGGAGTCTAACATGTCTCGCACTTCCTGAGCGTGATTCTCAGGTATGTCCAAGAATACACCTTCAGGAGTACAATAAATGACGCACCCCATTTTACACAATAAGTCTCTTCCCAGGAGATTGGTTGGTGCCGATGCAGCCAGCAAAAAGGAATGCTTGGTATGCAAAGGCCCTATTGTAATCTCGGCTGGTTTGCTAACAGGGTAGTGCTGGACTACTCCTGTTACTCCCATGGCTGGAATTGTCCTACCAGTGGTTCTCATGCCCACTGTCGAATTTATCACTGACTTGGCCGCCCCTGTGTCTACAAGAAAGTTTAAAGTTTTACCAGCTACATTAATTGCGATCTCGGGTTCACTTCCAAGATTGGCAATCAATTTTACTGGCTGCAGATTACAGGTATGGCCACACCCCTATTGGGTATGGTGACCTTCCTGAATCCCGCTGGCAGCAACTACTTGTGAGGGAGATAGTTGGGAACTACCAGAGGCATGCCAGTCTCTGTTCGGGGGATATCTTTTTGTTTCCCCTGCATGTGGCTCATAACTCCGTTTCTGCGGACCCCGATCCCAATGTCGTGTGTCGTGTCGTTGTCTAGGGGGTTGGTATGAGTTTCGTGAATTCTTTACTCTACAATCTCGTGCCATGTGTCCCTGTTTGTGACAAGAATAACAAGTAACCATACTTGACTTACCCACAGGGTTTGGTGATACAAACAAAGGCTGCCTTGTGGTCAGGGCCTGTATACTTACTGCCATTAATTTATCACCTTGTTGCTCCCTGTGTCTGGTGATGTTTCTATCGTGATCAATAGCAGCCTCTCTCAAAGTAGCCACAGACAGACCTCGCCAACATGGTTGTGTGGTCTGTACCCTAGTCCTCAATGACTCTCTTAAACCATCCATCAGTACCGATACTGCTACTTCCCGATGGTTTGTGTCTGTCTTAATGTCCTCTATGCCTGTGTATTTTTCCATTTCTAATAATGCTCTGTGAAAATACTCTGCAGCTGTCTCTGACTCCCTCTGTTTAATGGAGAATATCTTATTCCATTTAGCTACCGCTGGGAAATACTCTTTTAGCTGCAAGTTTATTCTTTTCACATTATCTTGGTTGTACACATCTGTAAGAGGTACATCATGATCTACTCCGCAATCAGCTAAAAATTGAGTTGCGTCGACATTTGAGGGTAAACATGCTCTCAGCAATATTTGCCAGTCTTTATTGTTGGGCTCTACAGTGTTACCTAAGTCTCTGATGTATTTTTGACTGGCAACTAAGTCTTTTCTAGGGTCAGGAAATTCAGACACTATGGTCCTTAATTCCATTCGGGAAAATGGGGTGTACATGGCGATGTTCCTAATGGGAGTGGCTCCTGATGCTTCTGTTTTCCCATTTGGCACTGCTATTACTCTAACAGGTGTAATTCTAACAACCTCATTCTGTGTAGATTCTACAGGCTGTGGTGAAATAGTTTCAGCATAATGCATGGTGCCGTACTTACCAGTTGATACGACCTCACCTATCCCTCCGCTAGGGGCCTTTACTAATCTCGTGGGTGGAGCTGTGCCTACTGTGGTCTCTGCTATGGTGGCTGCGAGAGAGAGCGCTGAAATCGTTGCCGATTCGTCCTCTTGATCACACTCCTGAGGAAAGTTCAAAACAGGGTACAACTTGCACGGGTTAATACTTGCATGGGTTAATGGTTTAACATTATCATTAACATTTACACAGTTACTAAGTGATTTTGTGTTACACCTTAGTGCGTCTTTCTCCGCAATCAACTTCTCTCCTGATATATATGGTGGCGGTGGGGCCGTGGCAATCAGTTTTCTGTTAGAGCCAGATCCCGCCGCCTGAGCCAAACCTCTCTGTATCTCACCTTCCTGTTGCCACAACTGTAAATAATCATAATGCTGGATTCGTCTCTTTGTTGATTTTATGAGACATATCCTCCTCCTTAAATTTTGTAACACTTCTGAGCTGAAGCTACCTACTTTTGGGAATTTCTCCCCGTCATGTACAGTCATTCTCTCCCATTCATCACATAAAGTTTCTGTGTGACTTCCGTATTTCTCACACATTATATACCTGGCCGACCCAATTGGCCGGACCACTGAATCAACCCGAACCGAGGTTGATCGCCCCCTACCTGAACAAGTGGCCCCCATAGTTCGAAAGTGTTGCTTTATTTAGCCAACCCTTACGCAAAACCAAATGTCCAAAATAGGCTGACGGCGGCGGTTTACCGAGTACCCCACTCACTCGCCCACGCCGACCAATACGACCTGATCACACCGATATGGTGCTGGCGTACTCGACCTAGGGCCCCTGCGACCTGAACCTCTATTTACTGGAACCTGCGAGGGTTATCCGAAGAACACTTACTCTTTCCAGTAACTATTGGTTGCTGGATAGTTCCTGAGTGAGCAGCAAACTTTCCTTAAAATAAAAAAATTACACAAATCACGTTAGAGTGTACAAATAGCGTTTGTGACCCCTTTACTCTAATGGTACTAGGTCAGATTACTAACTACTGCACACAATTACGTGCGGTCCAGTCGTTCAGTACACAAACAACTAAGCTTATGTACGGAAAGACCAATGGAATCGAAACTTACGACTGCGAATTCCTTCAGCCAGAGCTTATATGGCCTATATGGGTGTTGCACCAACCCTTTTCGGTGTTGTGCCTGTGGACTGTATAGCGGACTTCCTTGTCTACTGTACCTGAACCTGTTGGTTTGCTATGACCTCCTGGTCTTGTTACGGTATGACCTCCTGGTCTGTTACCTCCTGGTCCGCTATACTCTAATGCTCAAAATTGTATATTTAACCAGGGATGCCTCCCTAGCCACCGTGCACGTCACTTACACGCATGTACCTCACGAGTACTCGACTTTTCTTGTGGTTCAACCTTTAAAAATTGTAAAAACACTCACTCATCACATGTACACTTTGTTTCTATTTCTATTTCTGCGCAGAAATTTTTCTTTAGATCAGGTGTGTTACCAATTAGGAGCAGGATCTGTTAATTAAATTTCGGACACCAAAAATAGACTTGCGTTATTTACCGCCTGTTGCGCTATTTATCGCTTTGCGTTATTTATCGCTTTGCGTTAAAAATCAACTTATCGTGACTTGGGCTACGTGGGCGTAACCGGACGCTCCGTTGCGTAATGTACGCTGCGTGCGTCGGCCTTTGGATTGCGTACACAAGTCTTTGTTAGAGACACGTGTACGCAAAGCAAAGATCCACCGTAACACAATTTATACTTTTATCAATGTAGATGATCCTTGATCATCTACCACACAACACACTGACTTCGCCTTATCTCCCGGGCAAAACTGTGTGTTTGTCTATCCTTTAACTATGTTATCTATTCTTAAACTATGAAATAACGGCAAATCTCTTTTAGTACTTCTATCAACTATGAAACTGGCAGACAGGAGAGTGATATATACGAAAATGAAAAAGAAATGCAGATATATATATGTGTGCGTGCGTGTGTACGCAAGACAGAAAAATAAACAGTTTTAAAAGACACTAGCGTTTTGTTCTTACCTCCGGTTCCCGGATTCCTTCAGCACCCTTTACCTAAGCGAAGCAGACGCTTATCCTGTCAGCACTACGAGGGATACAACCTCCCGCCCTTTGCTGAGGGATAATGTCTGCTGATCTACCTAGTGCAGATATGTGAAGGACAGGACGAGTCGCCAATTGATAAAGCTGAATATTTATCGTATATAAAACACTTTATGGTCTAAGAACACTGTACGCTATCTACGTAAGAAGTACCGTAAGGGTACGCAAGTTGCGTAGCGATCGCTCAACCGTAGTCGAGACGCTCAAGCGTCACGTTCGCTTACGGCCCAGTGATCACAGGCAGGCACGCTATTGGCTGCCGACTAACGTAATGATTCGCTATAGCGTAGCGGACGCTCGGGACCACGAGGAGATCACCAGCGATGCAGACGCTCACAATCGTTAAACCTTTATATCTATACCTTTAACAATGAGATACACAGTATACCTTAGTGTAGAGACAAAGTGTAAGTGCAACCTGGTGTAACCTGATTAACTACAAAGCTGCTTGAGCGTCACCGACGCTCAGGGAATACTTAACACAATAAAGAATACACAGATACCTGGGCTTAGGGTCCAAAACCTATTATATGTATTAAAACTATTATACTTGCAAAAGGAATCACAGTACAAATGATACACTACAATATAACATAGACTGACTAACCAGATAACAACACGGGAAATACTATACAATACAATTGAGGGAAAATACGAGAGAAAGAGGAGGAAGAGAGAGAGATGGCTCACAGTAAGACAATATGATTACGGAGAAAACTTACGCACAAGGGGAAACGATCGCATGCGCCTCGATATCCAGCTCCCGATTATCAGCAATGAGAACCGTTGATGAGAGTGAAGTTGGATATGGTCGGCCTGCCTATTTATGCCCCACACACAATACAATTCAATGGTCCCTACAATCTTATTGTCCATTGGACACAGGAATTCGGCTTCGCATTATAACAAAAGGTCATAGGTTGATTCATACAGGTGGGCTGTGACTGTTTCCAACTGTTCAGGTGGGTGGGACACTGGGTTTCCCGCCGCATGATTAAATAAGAACAAATAATAGTAAATGGACATAAACTTCTTATGTCCATAACTATTCGCACGAGCGATTAATCCGCTCCAAACCAACACCGGAATATTGCTATTTAAATACTCTTCCGATGGGTACCAAACACTACTGTATGACCCCTGTTAGACCCTTCGTACAATACAAAGAGGGATCCCTCTGTTCAGGAACATGCTATGTTAACCAAACTTTCAGAATCTATCAAAGGGACCATGAGCTATAAAATACCTTATTAGTGAAAATATGTAACGAATGAGT
This sequence comes from Pseudophryne corroboree, assembly GCF_028390025.1. Lineage (NCBI taxonomy): Eukaryota > Metazoa > Chordata > Amphibia > Anura > Myobatrachidae > Pseudophryne > Pseudophryne corroboree. The sequence continues at coordinate 341,774,853 of NC_086454.1, forward strand.
CGCACGCTACGATTACATAAACTCTACCGTAAATACGCACACCGTGCGCCCGCGGGTGCACGCAACAGCGGGTATGCGCAATCGCGGGAGAGCGCACGCATGCGCAGCGCGGACCTGAATGAGGTGCAAATATGGCAGTGTGCATAGAGATATTTTTCTGACTTTGACAATACATATAAACACACACACATATGATATACATATGTATACATGTGTATATATATATATATATATGTGTACTGTATGTGTGTGTACATATATATATATATATATATATATATGCATGTTTAATGTGCTATGTATATGGGTTCACTACGATCTCCCGGCGACCAGCATACCGGTGCCGGGAGGCCGGCCGCCGGCTTACCGACAGTGTGGCGAGCGCAAATGAGCTCCTTGCGGGCTCGCTGCGCTCAGCACACTACGGGCACGATGGCGCGCTACGCGCGACACACTATTCTATTTAGCCGGTATGCTGGTCGCCGGGAGCTCGACCGCCGGCATACTGAAGACCACCCGTGTATATGTATGTGTGTGTGTATGTATATATATATATATATATATATATATATATATATACACACACACAGACACACTAGTTTTATGGACCCAGCATATACTGGGTCACCTCAGTCCCCACCCCCGTGATTGGCTCCGCCCAGTTCTGGAAACCCCCCTTGCAAATCCTGCGTTTGCCACTGAAAGGTGTCGCAATCAGACTCAGGTGAATGTAGGCTCCCTGCACATAATCTCTCCTGTACTTCCACCCCAATGTGGGACTGTTTAAATGACTTTTTATCCCTGGGGCTTAAAAACTCCCAGCCTGTTGCCGAAAGGCTTTCCTGGCTCCTCCTTGGGCAATCCTGACAAACTCTTTAGCTCTATGAGGATCTTGTGGATGTCTAGTGGAAAGCTGCTGATAGAGATTACCCTGTGAAGTAGAAAATCAATGTTAGTTTGCACTGTGTAGGTGCTTATACGAACGCTTTTTAAGTATCCTCGGGATCATTGCCTGGCCGCCGCTACCTACGCTGCCCCGCGGCCATGCACATACCCTTACTGCAAGCTCTCTCCGCAGCCTTACCCTGTCATCCTGGGACAGGGCTGCTGCTCTGCCAGAACATGCTTGGGCTTTTTTCCAAACTCAGAACATTGTTAATCCCCAGGCGCCTGTCGATTGCCTGGACAACCGCGGGCATTCCTGGCATATTTCTGGCCTGCTGTCGACCACTGCAACTTTAAGTTACCTGCGACCTTGCGAACCAGAGAAGTTGTCTTCATTTAAAACTCATGTTAAATGTATATAAGGTTGGCTTGCTAATACCACTTTGAGTCTCCAACTGGAGTATCCTTCCCTATTCCCCAATGGGTTGATCCCACCTTATCCGAAACCGATACTCACGGCATATCGGTAAAGAGATGTTACACTATGTATTTATGGTATGGTTCAATCCGGTTAAGTATACTCATCATATAGCGCACTATGATCTATACCTAGCAACTGTCATATTAATTACGACACCCGAGAGCATACAAACTCCACAAAGAATGCTCTTAACTGTAATTGAACCCCTGATCTCAGCGCTGTGAGGCCGTAATGCTAACCATTGCCCCATAACTGGTGTGTTTACTCTGAATTGTTATTCATGCCTTGTGCCCGACTATAGTTGTCCTACGTTATCCCGTATACTGCTAAGGCACATGCAGCCTTGACCCCTACTTTATGCAGAGACAAGGTACTATTCAGCCCTTAAATACCTCGCTTTGCGCCTGGCCTTTGGCTTTCCTTCTCCTTCTGTCCTGTCTACCTTATTATGATTCCATAAGTGACCATCATATTGCACGTTCACTAAAGTAGCTTTAATGGTTTTTTACTGTGATCGCTACCGCTACTTGCTTTGCCTTGCATTTTGTATGACAGTCTTGTTATAGAACGAACTTATTCAGCGCTTAGACATAGCTAGTAACTGTAATATGAATTAAGAACTGGGATTGAACCCGTGACCTCAGTGCTGTGAGGCCGTAATGCTAACCCTTGCACCATAAATGGTGCGTTTATGCTGTTATGCTACCTAAGTGAACATCATACTGCACATTCCCTAAAGCAGCTTTGATGGTTTTTATACTGTGAGCGCTATCGCTACTTGCTTTGCCTCCCAGGCCTACATTTTGTATGACAGGTTATAGAACAAGCTAATTTGTTCTAACCGGTTATTATCAGTATAACTATATACCGCATAATGCAATGCCAGGGGATTAAACCATGCGTTTAGCACAGTGGAAGTTGTACTGTGTAGCGCTGGGCTGGACCGTGCTATGCGAATCATGGTGCTTATTGTTACCTGTATTCTTTTGTTTCTTTTGTTACTGCATCGTTATGCTCTGTGTACCCAGCATTTTTCTAATGTATGTACTGTGCAAGGCATTGCAAATCGCTTGTGACGCCTTCCCACTAAATGCAATACAATAAAAATCCTGCTAAGGCCACGGGTAATACAGAAAAATTGGCTAATATGAAAGTTATGGTGCGTCACTGTCACCATGCTCCTTTATTAATACATATTGCTAACATACCTCCTAGACTGCAGCCTATTTTTTGGCCAGCACTGAAAACACTGAATGTATTATACTGTTCGTTATATACCTACTACAAATGCAATAATACATGGTCACGGCAATGTGATGACTGTTCTGCCTTATATTGTATAATTTATCGGTATTCCCCTCTATAATCTGCGATATACCCCCGGCCATCGATCTGGTATTAAGCTTTATATTAGCCCGCAAGTATACCTATAATCAGGGCTTAAAGTGGTCCTGGAGAGGTGGGGGAACTCACCTCACCCGCAATGCCGCAGAAAGGGGTGTGGCCTCACACAGAAGGGGCGTGGCCACACAAAAGTAACACCAATTCAAAATAATGCTTCACAGTAGCACAATCTTATTCACATTGTCCGCCCCACATACTAATGCCCTTTACACACACAATAGCAGAGTCCCCCTTTTACACAGTACGACAGGTAGAGCCCCTTCCAGCGCGCGCGCGCACACACACACACACTCTCTCTCTCTCTCTCTCTCTCTCTCTCAGAGTCTTGAAAGTGCAAAAAAAGACAAAAAGAGTGACATGGCAAGAGAGGGTGAGAGACATGGAGATAGAGACATTGCAAGAGAGAGAGAGAGAGACATGGCAAAAGAGGGAGATGAGGGGGAGACATAGCAAAATAGAGTGACAGAGAGAGAGAGAAACATGGAGAGAGAGAGAGAGAGAATATCAGCAGCAGAAAGACTGGGCACCCAGAGCTGTGAATTGTGGCAGCAGTTACCTGGAGGTCTTCATGTGGAGGGCGAGTTGACTCTCCTGCCAGACGCCCAGGGGTGTGCCACGGTTAGGATAGGGCCTCGGACCATCATTCACTTGCAGACAGTGCTCCGGTGGAGGTGGGGAGGGCATTACAGGCCGCGGGTCACTAAGCTTAGGGGTAGGGTGGAATTTAAGCTGCTGCGCTGGCAGGGAGATGGGGAGTGGGCATGGGCATTACTGGCCACTGCTCAGCGTCACAGTTAACAGTTAACTCCGGCGGCTGCGGGGGGGGGGGGGGGGATCGGGCGTTACAACCCGCGGCTCAGTCACACTCTGGCGGCTGTGGCAGCGGCGGAGGGGGGGAGAGACGGCACTTTGAACCTGGCGCCGGCTGTGCGTCATTCACGGCTCCTGGACCGCCAGCTAATGAGAAGCTGCCACTTGGCAGCTTCTCATTGGCTGGCGGTCTGCGAGCCGTGATTGGCTCACGCCAGATTTTAAAAAAGCCTCATCTTCTTCTGATTGGTGCTGCAGCTGGTCCGCGAGCCGTGATTGGCTGGCGGCCGCTGCCACCTTTACTATGGAACAGTTAACTCCGGCGGCTGCGGGGGGGCGGGGGGGGGTGGGGGGGATCGGGCGTTACAACCCGCGGCTCAGTCACACTCTGGCGGCTGTGGCAGCGGCGGAGGAGGGGAGAGACGGCACTTTGAACCTGGCGCCGGCTGTGCGCCATTCACGGCTCCTGGACCGCCAGCTAATGAGAAACTGCCACTTGGCAGCTTCTCATTGGCTGGCGGTCTGCGAGCCGTGATTGGCTCACGCCAAAAAAGCCTCATCTTCTTCTGATTGGTGCTGCAGCCGGTCCGCGAGCCGTGATTGGCTGGCGGCCGCTGCCACCTTTACTATGGAACAGTTAACTCCGGCGGCTGCGGGGGGGGGGGGTCGGGCGTTACAACCCGCGGCTCAGTCACACTCTGGCGGCTGTGGCAGCGGCGGAGGAGGGGAGAGACGGCACTTTGAACCTGGCGCCGGCTGTGCGCCATTCACGGCTCCTGGACCGCCAGCTAATGAGAAACTGCCACTTGGCAGCTTCTCATTGGCTGGCGGTCTGCGAGCCGTGATTGGCTCACGCCAAAAAAGCCTCATCTTCTTCTGATTGGTGCTGCAGCCGGTCCGCGAGCCGTGATTGGCTGGCGGCCGCTGCCACCTTTACTATGGAACAGGGACATGATGCTGTGGCCGGGCGGAGGCGGAACTGGTTCCGCCTGCAATTAGAGGTGACGGAACGCAGTTCCGCCCCGTTCCGGCCCACTTTAACCACTGCCTATAATGCTGAAATATGCTCCTGCAGCAATGTCCCCAGTAATCATTACGCTGTGTAACTAGTACGTCCCGTACACTGTAATAAACCCACGCGGCAATGACATCACTGCTTTGTATTATATTGGATATTATATTACTAGTACCTATTCTAACCCTGCAATATATACATGCAGTTGCACTTCTGTGATCCTTGGTCTGCCTCAATCGCATACTATAACCCTATCATACCTTATACGCTGTAATTTAATACTGACTCAGCAATGTAACCACTGAGCCATGTTATACTGTCTACTATGACACTATTACATCCTATGCGCTGCAATAACCCCCACAACCCTGTAATTCTACCCAGCACCCCATGCCCTTTTATTTTATTAATTTATTTTTATTTTTTCACCCCCTCCCCGTATACCGTACGCAGGTCACACTGCTGGGAGGGGTTACGTGCAGGGGAGAAGATGAAAGGGAACCACCAACATTGTTGGAGGAGGGGAGATAACCCCCCAGCCAGGGAGCGTCTGCTGGACATACTATCAGTAATTAAGAAGGGGGGAAGCTAGTGTATTACTGTGAGAGCAGAGATTTTATGAGGGAAGCAACAGGGAAGGGGAGGGCTGCGTAGATGTGGGGTTTGCTCTCCCTGCAGCAGCTGAATGTCCCGTCCTGCTATTATATGATCTGCTTCCCATGCGTTTGTCTTTTAAAACAAACTCCAAGGCTGGAGTGATTATCTTAGGCTTCCACATATATTTTATTTGCAGGTTACTGGAGAGCATATAGTAAAGTTCTGCAATAACGTCACAACTATACCAGTGGACCGTGACGGACTTTTCACTCATTGTGCCCGTTATAAGAAAACACTGAGGAGCGGGGTGTATGATCTGTCCCTTAGTCGCTAGGGGGAAATTGAAGCAAGCAAAGGATAGAGTGAAAGGAACATAAGAAACGGGTAATGATGGAGTGATGAATGATTGCAGAGGCAAGACACATAGAATGTAAATGCATAATACTTATCCTGGTGGTCCCTATGTGTGTCCCACGGAATCATTAGTTTGCAACGTTTCACGTGGGCCCCTCTAAAGCTAAGCCGGAAGGAGAATGTGACATGTAGTCTAATCGTCTGCAGTAAATACAGTAAGTGAAGGGGAAAGTACAGCATTACAACGTAACATAAAATATATACAAAATGTATATTGCGCTTGATGTATACTTGTTGATATTTAAATTGTCAAAAAGTAAATACACAGGTGTCTGCTTAAAATCAAATTTCAACACACATGGAACTTGCTGGTATGATTAAATTAAAACAGATTTATTAGCACACACATTTAAAACCATTAAATAAAGGAAAGCTCGAGCACACTTATATACATTCAGATTTCTTTGTCACTTTGTGGTAGGACTTGAAACAGTGTAGCTTGTATGTTGCCACACAGACCTATTTAGGTCTATTTGAATCAATTGAACAGATTGCAACAGTTACTACAGCCTTTAGAGAATAATTGTAGTTCCCGTCCTCTATGCTACTGGCGTCCCAGTGCAGAGGAAGTGCTGCTGGTAATAATTACCCGACCTGCGGGAAGGTTCAGTCTCGCAGCGCAGGAGGTACCGGGATATCTTCTAAGCGTCTGCCGCCGGCACTATCACGGTGCAGATGTTACTGTCCTGGCGGGCGGGTGCGGATGCTTCGGAGGTAAGCTGACCTGGCGTCCCGGCAAGAGAGCTCCAAGGCCGATTTCAAATTTACAGCTGGATACGGATACGGCTGACAGCAATCTGTACGTGTGTGGGCTGAGCAAGGAGGATGACGTCAACGCGTTTCGTCCCGTCACACCCGGGACTTCCTCAAGACGAGTGTGACGGGACGAAACGTGTTGACGTCATCCTCCTTGCTCAGCCCGCACACGTACTACAGATTGCTGTCAGCCGTATCCGTATCCAGCGGTGAATTTGAAATCAGCCTTGGAGCTCTCTTGCCGGGACGCCAGGTCAGCTTACCTCCGAAGCATCCGCACCCGCCCGCCAGGACAGTAACATCTGCACCGTGATAGTGCCGGCGGCGGACGCTTAGAAGATATCCCGGTACCTCCTGCGCTGCGAGACTGAACCTTCCCGCAGGTCGGGTAATTATTACCAGCAGCACTTCCTCTGCACTGGGACGCCAGTAGCATAGAGGACGGGAACTACAATTATTCTCTAAAGGCTGTAGTAACTGTTGCAATCTGTTCAATTGATTCAAATAGACCTAAATAGGTCTGTGTGGCAACATACAAGCTACACTGTTTCAAGTCCTACCACAAAGTGACAAAGAAATCTGAATGTATATAAGTGTGCTCGAGCTTTCCTTTATTTAATGGTTTTAAATGTGTGCTAATAAATCTGTTTTAATTTAATCATACCAGCAAGTTCCATGTGTGTTGAAATTTGATTTAAGCAGACACCTGTGTATTTACTATTTGACAATTTAAATATCAACAAGTATACATCAAGCGCAATACACATTTTGTATATATTTTTTGTTCTTGTTGTTTGGGGGAGCCAGCAATCCCTCAGTGTTTGCAGCTGATGTATAGTTAATTAACTCATTACAAACATTTGCGCCAGGAGTTGGAGTGGTAAAACACTCTAAATAAATATATCTTTACAACGTAACATGACATAACAATTGTAAACGGCGAAGAGAACCAAATACAATAAAAGAAATTAAATTAAATGAAAATAAATTAATAAATGTATCCTGTATGCTGGTACCGGGGGGAAGGTGCGCAGAGGGGGCCAATAATTTGCACCTTGTAAATTGTGGGCTCCCACCCAGGGGGGGATGCACTGTGGCTGCTGCCCTCACCCCGCCTGGGGTGCTGATGGGTATGGATGCTGCGTAATCGCAGCCTGTGCTGCCTGTGTGTGCGGGGGAAAGGCTGCTGCGGTTAAGCTGCGGGGGAAAGGGCAGGCTTTTGTGCTAGGTGGCATGGGGAGCAGGTGTACGAGCTCCGGCTGGGGCAGCCAGAACCCGGGTCTGCGCCTGCCGTTGGCCGACGCCGAGCGTGGCGCGATCGCCCGGCGTCGGGGGTTAGGTGCCGTCCCCCTGCTTTGACGGCTGGTGCTGTGCGTAACGTGGTCCCTCGGCGCCAGAAGGGGGGGATTGCGCGACATCGTGGAGGTCAGCTACCGGTGCGCCGGACATAGCCTCTGTCCCGCCTCGCCGCTTGAGTGCAAGAATTGCATGGGGGAGCGCATATTCGTCCTACCTGCTGCCGTGTGGACGGGGGCATTCGGGGCGGACATGGCATGTAACCAGGTGGGGGGGAACACTCCCGCCGGTGCCGGGGGAGTGAACAGGCGTCTCACATCGGAGGGGGGATAGCCACGGCTGCCGTGGGGAACCGAGGCCTGGGCCGCCCACTGCTGCCGCCGCATCCAGCCTGCGGGGGTTGCTGGTAAGGCGTACGGGTGTACTGCGGGCGGGCGAGAAAGAGGGGACATCGGCCTGGATAAGGTGCATGGGGGGGGTGCCTCGCTTACTGGCCTGGGCATGCTGCAGCAGGGACACCGCTGGAGTTTGTACCCTGTGCCGTTGAATGTGGAGCTGACCAACGGCAGAGGTCCGAGGTAGGGGGGAGAGGTACCATGGGCCCTTGGGTACAAGGCTGATCTGCGTGTGTGTGAGGAGGGTTAAAGGGAGGGGGTGAAGTAAAAAAGGTACTTATTCCTTCCCTAGGATTACTGGTGCCTTCTTAGGGGTAAATTTACTAAGATTCGTATTTTCCCGTTTGAGGTCAAAGTTCAATCACGAATGACATCGAAAGTGTAAGATTGCAACTTTTTGAATTGATTACGACTAATTTACTAAGCTGCCGTATTCTGCATTTTCGGGTTTTCCGATGTCTATGTCATTCGTTTTTTTTTGCAGTGTTTTACGTGAGTGAATTGTAAAACGCTGCCGACTTTAATGCAATGAATCTCGGCCGGATCTGAGAGATCCGTGCTGGGCTTCATTGTTCACCTTGTAAAAAAAAAGAAAAAAGTTTAAAGTGTAAAAAAAAATTGCGTGGGGTCCCCCCTCCTAAGGCAAACCAGCCTCGGGCTCTTTGAGCCGATCCTGGTTGCAGAAATATGGGGAAAAAATGGACAGGGGTTCCCCCATATTTAAACAACCAGCACCGGGCTCTGCGCCTGGTCCTGGTTCCAAAAATACGGGGGACAAAAAGCGTAGGGGTCCCCCGTATTTTTTAAACCAGCACCGGGCTCCACTAGCTGGACAGATAATGCCACAGCCGGGGGTCACTTTTATACAGTGCCCTGCGGCCGTGGCATCAAATATCCAACTAGTCACCCCTGGCCGGGGTACCCTGGGGGAGTGGGGACCCCTTCAATCAAGGGGTCCACCCCCCCAGCCACCCAAGGGCCAGGGGTGAAGCCCGAGGCTGTCCCCCCCATCCAATGGGCTGCGGATGGGGGGCTGATAACCTTTGTTCAAAGTGATGAATATTGTTTTTAGTAGCAGTACTACAAGGCCCAGCAAGCCTCCCCCGCAAGCTGGTACTTGGAGAACCACAAGTACCAGCAAGCGGCGGAAAAACGGGCCCGCTGGTACCTGTAGTACTACTACTAAAAAAATACCCCAATAAAGACAACACACACACACCTTGAAAGTGTAACTTTAATACATCCATCCACACCTCCATATACACATACTTACCTTATGTTCCCACGCAGGTCGGTCCTCTTCTCCAGTAGAATCCATGGTGTACCTGTATAAAAAATTATACTCACATAATCCAGTGTCTTAGGCTCCTCGGTAAATCCATTTGTAATCCACGTACTTGAAAAAATAAAAAAATGGATACCCGACCTCGCACTGAAAGGGGACCCATGTTTTCACATGGGTCCCCTTTCCCCGAATGCCTGGAACCCCCTCTGACTTAAGTCCAAGAAGGTTCCATCAGCCAATCAGGGAGCGCCACGTTGTGACAGGCGGCACACGGCAGTGTTACAATGTAGCGCCTATGCGCTTCATTGTAACCAATGGTGGGAACTTTTTGCTCAGCGGGTGACCGAGAGTAACCTCACGATCGTCTTTCTTTATAACAAAATTTAACAACTGTTCCCATGACATCAAAAAAATAATCAAAAAGAATTCTGAAATCTTGAAGCTAGATATAGTACTTAGAATCTTGATGGGAGAGTGGTCTTTAGAAGATCTGATAATTTGAAACAAAAACTAACCACCAGTCATTTTAACCAGAGGAAGGAAGAATATAAACAGACAACAAATACGTGGTTATCCTTCAGACCTCTAGGTTTCCACAAATGTGGGAGCTCCACGTGCAATACATGTTCACATATAAATAAAAAAACAACTGAATTTGTTTTAAATCAGAGTGGGGAAAAATTTAAGATAAAAAGTTTTATGAACTGTAGATCAAATTTCGTGATCTACATTGTGCAGTGTGGTTGTGGCAAACAATACGTGGGGCGCACAACTAGAATGCTCCACACCAGATTTATGGAGCATTGGAGAAATATAAATAAAAATGTGCGAACACATCCTTTGTCCAACCATATGGCACAATGTGATCTCTATACACCTAGTAATATCAAGGTATTAGGTATTGAGCATATTAATAGTACTGCACGTGGGGGGGATAGATTCAATACACTATGTCGGAGGGAAGCCTTCTGGATATTTAGGCTGGGTACCCTGAGCCCTGACGGTCTGAATGATACGGTGGAATTAAACCATATCAGCTAGACCGTGGGGCTAGGGTTAAATATGTGGTACTGATGGATGGGGGGTTTGGAATCAATAGCTAATATCTGTGGGATCTCTGTGAATAGAGTGGGGGGTTAGGATGAGGAAGAAGAGTAATATCAATAAGGTCAGAATTGTTATTATAACCTAATATAGTGATATGATAAAAGTATACATGTGTAAGTTTACTCACTATATATGTATATCTAAAAAAAATGGTAGATCCATATGGATAGAAATAATTCATGTGGATCGTAATGAAGAATTAGGATTAACAAATTGGTAGTCTGGATATGCTAAATAGATTTGAACACTATAATATAATGGTTATAGCTTTGAATAAATAAAAGTACAGCATAGAATATTCACAAAAACTATTCTGTAATTAGTACCCTAAGGAAATATACTGATTAAGAGATCTATTTTTATAAATAATGATAGAGTAATATATAGGTCTGTATATTGAAAGTGAGACTAAAGAAGTACATGATTGGTGTTGTAATTAGAAGATTAATTGAATTTTATCTGTTTTAGAAATTTATGTGTACATGATCCTATTTAGAAATAGTTTTCCTATTTGTTTGAATTAAAGTTCTGCTCTGATTGTTATTAATAATTCCGGTATCTGATCTAGGCGTCTGAATTGTTTGTTTATATATATATATATATATATATATATATATATATATATGTACAACCTAATTTATTTTGGTTGAAATTAATGAGGAAGGAATGGTTGGATATAAACAGGATTCATAGCAGCTAATGAATGGTTGCATATTAACAGGATTCAGAGAGCTGTTAAGCGTACGGTGCAGCTCCATGAATAATTAAAACAGCTGACATATGCCGAATGAGGCTTGGAGCGCAGTGAGTACGCGCAGGCGCATTTGAGAAATACCGGTGATAAAAGAGAGCGGGGCGGCAGATTTTAAATTATCTGACTGAGGAAGCCGCCGATTGCTACAGGCGGAGAAACACGTCTTTTATCTACTCCTACCTGCCTGCAAACCACCGTATCACAGGGTGACTTCGTTGCGCTGGGGAAATTTCTTGGACATCCGGATAAGGCTCGCTAAAAGGGATCTAAGCACCAGAGCCGGGAGTGGAATAGAAATTGAAGCCAGGAGGAAGTCTGGTAACCATTTATATTTAGGATGGCCATTGCTTAATTAACAGCTGAGCTGTTTGAATATACATTGTCGGTTTTGAGTGAAGCTTCGCATATCTACATGTCTCTAAATAATTAACCGATTGACTGCTGCTGTATATCTAATCAGTGACACTTTCAAAACGGAAAGGAGAAACTATCCAGACTGTGCAATTGTCTTTATCCTTTTGGAAGCGCAGTTATCTGTGTTCCATAGCAATGTGGATTTGGAAATAATCTTACACAGCTTGAATAAGAGACTTTGTAACAACTATTGCTCTTCAGTTTGGGAATGAATCATTAAAGTTTCCAAATTCAAGTATCAATATATAGGATGAAGGTCCTTTAAGAGCAAAGGAAAGAGTCTGAGCTAATTGTATCTAGTTGCTTATCTGAAAGTGTATAGAACTGAGCATTGAATTGTGCTAGGTCACGAGTTATTAATAATATGCTATGTATTTTATAAAAAAACGAATTGTTTTATGTGAAAGTGGTGTTAGCAGTAAGAAAGGAGTTTTTTTACATAATATAAGGGTAAAAATAAAAGTAAAAATAAAAAAGTTATTTTAATAAGAAATCTACTTGCGCTGTCTGTATATATATATATATATTTTTTTGTGTGCATTGAGGTAAGGGGGTAGAGAATTCCCCCTTTACAGTGAGCTGCATGTAGATTTTTAATAATTTGTTAAAGGACATATACACAAATTAAGATAAGAATTAGCGCCAGGGGATCACTGTATTGTGTTTGTGTGTTGTAACTTGAAGCACTGGCATCCCTGTCCTAAACCAGCCCCCTTTTATAGAGAGAGCTTCCCCTGGATTGGCTGGAAGAAACAGGAAACAGGAACTATGCTTAAAACTTGGTCTCCAACATGGCGTCACCCAGTAATGCAGAACTTTTTGCAAAGCCACATTGCTCACTCTCCCTGGTCTCCAAGCAACGGTTCAGCAAGAGCGACCCGCTGTAGCAGCGTCCCGCCACCACGAGCTACTGCTGCCGACGGATCCAGCGCAGCAGCCCACCTCCGCCGCTGCCCGCACAACGCCAAGGAAGCCAGCCCCGCGGCCCCAGCGTACCGGTAAGACTCTGGACACTGACAGTACCCCCCCTTTTGCGGGTGGACTCCGGACACCTATGTGGTTTAGTTGGAAACTTGGCATGAAATGTCCAAAGAAGTCTTGGAGTATGGACATTCTCTGCATCTACCCAAGATCTCTCCTCAGGCCCATACCCTTTCCAATCGACAAGGTACTAGATGCGACCATAACGTCTGTGAGAATCGAGGATCTTGTGAATCTCAAATTCATCTCCATGTGCTGATTGGATCTTGGGTGATTTAGGCAGAGCGGCTCTGAACCAATTAAGTACCAGAGGTTTTAAGAGAGAAATATGAAATGCATTAGGAATTCTTAACTGCGGAGGTAATTTCACTTTGTAAGCCACAAGATTCAACACTCTTTCAATTGGGTAAGGCCCAATAAATCTGGGAGCAAACTTTTTTGTAGGAACCTTTAATCTTAGGTTACGTGTGGAAGCCCAAACCTGATCTCCTACCTTAAGGCTTGGTACAGCTTTTCGTTTCAGATCTGCATAGGTCTTATATCTCTTGGATGTCTTGAGCAAAGTCTTGTGAACTTGTCTCCAGGCTTCAGTAAATTGACGAAGTGTTGACTCTGCGGCCGGAACCTCGAGCGTAGGCAGAAGTTGGAAGTCAGGAACTCTTGGATGGTAACCATAATTAATGAAGAATGGAGAAGATTTTGTGGCAGAGTGATAAAGATTGTTATGGGCAAATTCTGACACCGGGAGGAAGTCCAGCCAGTCGTCCTGTGAGGAGGACATGAATAAACGCAGAAAAGTCTCCAGATCCTGGTTCACTCTCTCTGTTTGACCAGCCGTTTGAGGATGATATCCTGTGGAGAAGTTTAATTTCACGCCAAGAGCAGAACATAGGGATCTCCAAAACCTGGCCACAAATTGAGGACCTCTATCAGACACGATCTCCTGGGGTAGACCATGGAGTCGAAAGATCTCTGCTATAAACAATTTTGCCAACTGGGATGCAGATGGAAGATTAGCCAGAGGAACAAAGTGTGCCATTTTAGAGAATCGGTCAACTATGACCCATACGGTGTTCCGCCCACCAGACATAGGTAAATCTGTAATAAAGGCCATAGAAATATGCGTCCATGGTCTTAGTGGTACCGGCAAAGGATGGAGTAACCCGGCTGGTCGACCTTTGGTACTTTTATGCTGGGCACATTTTGGACAGGCAGCTACGAATTCCTGAACGTCAGTCCTGAGATGAGGCTGCCAGTAGGAGCGTTGAATGAATTTAAGTGTCTTATGACCGCCCGCATGGCCCATGAAGGAGGAGGAGTGAGCCCATGTAAGAAGTTTTTTGCGAAGATTTGGTGCAACGAAGATCTTCCCTGGAGGAGGAAGTGTAGAGGAATTAGTTGCAGAAAAAGAGGTGGATTCCAGGATAAATTGCTCTTTTGAATGGTCAGAGGATTCTTCTGAACTTAGGGAGCGAGATAATGCATCTGCCTTTTTGTTGAGGGAACCTGGTCTGTAACGGAGTTTAAAATTAAAACGGGTAAAGAAGAGTGCCCATCTTGCTTGGCGTGGGTTCAGACATCGGGCTGACTGTAGATACAGGAGGTTCTTGTGATCCGTGGTCACCGAAATTGGATGCTGAGCTCCCTCCAACAAATACCTCCACTCCTCAAAGGCCAACTTAATTGCCAGTAATTCCTGTTCCCCAATAGCGTAGATCTGTTCAGCGGGGTAGAATCTTCGCGAGAAGAATGCACAAGGATGGACCTTCTTGTTCTCGAAAAGCTGGGATAATACTGCTCCTACTCCTACAGTAGAGGCATCAACCTCCACCAAGAACGGACGGCTGAGATCGGGTTGTCGAAGAACTGGAGCAGTCGTGAAGCCCTCCTTTAAAGATGAAAAAGCTTCCAAAGCCTCTGGAAACCACTTGGCAGGATCAGCTCCCTTCCTAGTTAATGCGGTTATAGGAGCTATGACAGAAGAATAATTTTGAATGAATCTTCGGTAGAAGTTAGCAAACCCCAGGAAACGTTGAATTCCTTTAAGGGTAGCTGGAAGTGCCCAATCCTGAATCGCCTGGACTTTAGCGGGGTCCATCTGTAACCTCTGCCCTGAAAGAATGTAACCAAGGAATGGAATCGTGGGTACTTCAAAAGGTGCACTTCTCTAACTTACAGAATAACTGATTCCTTCGTAAACGAGTTAACACTTCTTTGACTTGTTCCCAGTGGGTCTTCAGATCCCTAGAAAAAATGAGGATGTCATCCAGATACACTACCAAGCAGTCATAGAGGAGATCTCTGAAGATTTCGTTAACGAACTCTTGAAAGACGGCTGGGGCGTTGCATAGGTCAAAAGGCATTACCAGGTATTCGTAATGGCCGTCGTGGGTATTAAATGCAGTCTTCCATTCGTCCCCTGGGCGAAAAAAACCCTGCTCCGGCCGGAGATGTAGAAGACCTGATGAACCCTTTCTCCAAGTTCTCCCATATATACTCCGACATGGCCTGTGTCTCGGGAAGTGAGAGAGGGTAAATTCAACCTCGGGGAGGAGTCTTACCGGGTACTAGCTCTATGGGACAATCCCAAGTACGATGCGGAGGCAAGGTGTCCGCCCCATGCTTACTGAAAACATCTTGAAAAGATTGGTACTCCACAGGAAGGCTGGAAGGGTTGTGTTATGATTCCAGCACCCTGGCGCCCTAACTCCGTTGTCTCGCCCGTGCTGTCAGAAATCCCCTGCGAGACTATGGTTGCTTGAGCCCATGGCAGCCGCGTTTGAAGGGCGGATTATGTCTGCCCAACTCCGATGCCCCCTCAGGTCTTAATGGGAGACAAAGGGAAATCCGAGACAGGGTGATAACAAGGGGACATCTGACTAAACAACCAGGCCAGGGGCTACAAGCTAACTGACAAAACCTGAAGTATGTGCGGAAACCCGCCAGGGAAAAGGACAACCAAAATCCACTTGTCCAATACTCCTACCCGGCACCGCCGGATACCAGAGTGGACCTGTGGAAGCGGAACCCTCCGCGAAATGCACCAAAACACAAATAATAAATAATAAAGCAGACAAGCCGCAACACACGGCAAGGCCGCGACTCACGAACACCACTGGATGTTATAAGGTGATTAGTCAGGACTCCAGGAATAAGATGACAAACTTCCGAGTTCAGAACTTCCAATACTGGAATGACCGGATACAGCAAGACTGGAACAGACTCTCAGCAAACAGAGACAGCATGCAGGAAGCTATTACCGGCGTCTGTGAGAAGCCCTGGGAGTGTATTTAACAAGGAGTCCTCCAATCAGCTGCCAAAAGGCTGATTAGAATAAATGCCGTGCAGCTGCCTTGCTGCCCAGCCAGAGAGCAGGAGAATACATTAACCCTTAAAGCCTAGCAACGGGGAACACGGTCTGCCAGTGGCGTCCCCGTTGCTAGGGTCCGTGCGGCTCAGCGCGCCCGGCGTCCAGCGTTGCCAGGGAGCCGGCGGCTGTTCGCGTACGGCGTCCCTGGTTGCTAGGCGCCGGGCCGCACCGACGAGCGGACCCCGGCGCCTAACAGTACCCCCCCCTTGAGGAGGGGTCAAGGAACCCCTAAAGCCAGGCTTCCAAGGAAACTCCCGAAAAAATGCCCTCTTGAGCCTTGGGGCATGAAGATCCTTATCCAGGACCCAGGACCTTTCCTCTGGACCATAACCTCTCCAGTGAACCAGAAAATAAAGCCGGCCCCTGGACAACTTGGAATTGAGAACCTTCTCCACCAGGAACTCCTGTTGTCCCTGTACATCCACTGGAGATCTTCCCTGAGAGATCTTCCGAGGAAATTTATTGGAAGAAATGTATGGCTTCAACAGGGAGCAATGAAACGTATTACCAATCCGAAGAGATTTTGGTAAACGTAACCGGAAAGCAACTGGGTTAACTTTTTTAATGATATGAAATGGTCCAATAAATTTGGGTCCCAACCTAGCTGAAGATTGTCGAAGTCTAATGTTACGAGTCGACAACCATACTCTATCTCCCACCTTAAAATTGCAAGGACGTCGGAGCCGGTCAGAAATTTTTTTCTCTCGAAAAGCCGCTTTTCTGAGAGCAAGGTGCACTTTTTCCCAAATGGCTCTGAGATTGGAGGTTAAGGTTAGCGAGGAAACTGAGGAATGTTGAAAAAAAGAATTAGCTCTGGGGTGAAAACCAAAAACTGAAAAGAATGGAGACACGTTGGTGGAGGAATGACAAGAATTATTGTAAGCAAACTCTGCCAATGGAAGAAACTCGGACCAATCATTCTGGAGTTTAGCTGAATACAAACGCAAATACTGTTTCAATGATTGGTTAACTCGCTCGGTTTGCCCGTTGGACTGTGGGTGGTAACCAGATGTTAATGACAATCTCATCTTTAATGAAGCACAGAAACACTTCCAGAATTGTGCAATGAATTGTGGACCCCGATCAGAGACAATATCAGTGGGCAACCCATGAAGTCTGAAAACATGGCGGAGAAACAACACTGCCAATCCTTGGGCAGATGGCAGTCGGGGAAGGGCAATGAAATGAGCCATCTTGCTAAAACGGTCTACTACAACCCAAATGACTCTGCATCCAGCTGAAATGGGAAGGTCCACCACAAAATCCATGGAAATATGAGACCATGGCCTGAGAGGGACATTCAAGGGCATAAGTTGCCCAATAGGCAAGGAACGGGGAACCTTATGCTGTGCACAAATCTGACATGAAGAAACAAACTCCTTAACGTCTTTAGAAAGACCAGGCCACCATACTGAGCGGGAGACTAACTCCAATGTCTTAGAGATCCCCGGATGCCCGGAAACTTTGTTATCATGGAACTCAGTCAAAACAGTAGCTCTCAAGAACTCAGGGACGTAAAGACGACCAGCAGGAGTATTTCCAGGAGCTTGGTGTTGAAGCTGTTTTAACTGGGTAAATAAATCTTGTGTGAGGCCTGCCCAAATGACTGAAGATGGAAGTATGGGAGTAACAGGACTGTTATCATGAACCGAAAGAAAACTGCGTGACAGAGCATCTGCCTTGGTATTCTTGGAACCTGGCCTGAAAGTTATAATAAATTTGAAACGAGTAAAGAACAAAGCCCAACGAGCCTGCCGGGCATTCAGCCGCTTAGCTGATTCGATGTATTGCAGATTCTTATGGTCAGTCAATACTGAAATGGTATGTGTTGCTCCCTCCAGCCAATGCCTCCACTCCTCGAAAGCCCATTTTATTGCCAGTAATTCCCGGTTACCAACGTCATAGTCTGATTCAGCGGAGGAGAATTTCCTGGACATAAAGGCGCAAGGATGTAGTTCCTGAGACTCTGGATCCTTTTGAGATAGTATAGCCCCTACTCCAACCTCCGAGGCATCAACCTCCACAACGAAGGTCAATCCTGGATTGGGATGTCTAAGGACTGGAGCCGAGACAAAGGCTTGTTTCAAGGCCCGAAAGGACAACTCCGCTTTACGCGACCAGTTGGTAGGATCCGCTCCTTTCTTTGTCAGGGCCACAATGGGAGCAACCAGGTCGGAAAAAGAATGAATGAACCTCCTGTAATAATTCGCAAACCCTAAAAAGCGCTGAATTGCTTTTAAATTGGTGGGTTGCGCCCAACTAAGGATGGCCTGGAGCTTCTTTGGTTCCATGAAAAATCCCAGAGGGGAAATAATGTATCCTAAAAAAGATACCTCCGTGACATGAAACTCGCATTTCTCCAGTTTGGCATATAGATGATTATCTCGTAACTTTTGAAGAACCTGACGCACCTGGGTAACATGTTGTTCAATAGAGTCAGAATAAATCAGGATGTCGTCTAAGTAAACGACCACGAATTTCCCTAGGAAGTCACGGAGCACATCGTTAATGAGGTCCTGGAAAACTGCTGGAGCGTTAGACAAGCCGAACGGCATCACTAGGTACTCGTAGTGACCCGACTGAGTACTGAAGGCTGTCTTCCACTCATCTCCGGACCTGATTCGGATGAGGTTATACGCTCCTCTTAGATCAATTTTGGAAAAAATCACAGCCGAACGCAGCTGATCAAAGAGGACAGAAATCAGCGGCAGAGGATAAGTATTTTTAACTGAGATTTTATTTAGGGCTCTATAGTCAATGCAAGGTCTGAGCGAGCCATCCTTTTTCTCCACAAAGAAGAAGCCTGCACTTAAAGGAGATTTAGATGGCCTAATAAATCCTTTCCCTAGGCTCTCTTTAACATAGTCATTCATGGCCGCAGTTTCTGGCCCGGATAAAGCATATAACCTTCCCTTTGGCAATGCGGCACCAGGAATTAGCTCAATGGCGCAATCATAAGGCCGATGGGGAGGCAGAATGTCTGCATTGCCCTTGGAGAACACATCAGCAAACTCCTGGTACTCCACGGGAATGAGTTCAGGAATTGCAGCAGCTATTCTGACAGGAAACGAAATACCTCCCTTATCACAGAAAGCACCCCATTGAGAAATCTCCCCTGACCGCCAATCAATGGTGGGATTGTGAAAGGCCAGCCAAGGGTGACCCAGAACCACTGGAACTGCTGGGCAATGGGTAAGGAAGAACTCGATTTTTTTCAGAATGAAGAGCTCCTACCGTAAGTAGTACAGGGGGTGTACAGAGGGAAATAACCCCATTGGACAGTGGACTCCCATCTAAGCCATGCATGGTGACACTCCTACCCAAAGATAACTGGGGAATGCCTAAGGCCTTAGCCCAAGTTAAATCCATAAAGTTTCCTGCGGCTCCACTGTCGACAAAAGCCGACACCGAGGAACTGAGGCTGCCAAAGGAAACCTTAGCTGGGACTAAAAGGGAGTTATTCGAGGAGATAAGCTGCAGACCTAGGTGAACCCCCTCACAATTCACCTGGTCAAGGCGTTTCCCGACTTATTCGGACAATTACGAGCAAAATGTCCCTTACCCCCACAGTACAAACAAAGACCAGAGTTTTGCCTTCTGGCTCTCTCTTCAGGAGACAACCGGGAGAGACCCATCTGCATGGGCTCCTCTATGTCCTCAGGGATGGAATATACACACGGAGATGACCTGACCGATGCTCCTTTTTCAGCCTTCCGCTCTCTGAGACGACGATCAATCTTAATAGAAAGCTGCATGAGTTTATCGAGAGTCTCAGGAGCGGGATACTGGAGGAGACTGTCTTTAATAGATTCTGATAAGCCGAGGCGAAACTGACTGCGCAGGGCTGGGTCGTTCCAGCCACAGTCGTTCGACCACCGGCGAAACTCCGTACAATAAACCTCTGCTGGATTCCTACCCTGTCTGAGAGCGCGCAACTGACCTTCAGCAGATGCCTCTCTGTCAGGGTCATCATATAACAGTCCTAAAGACCCAAAAAAAGCGTCTACTGACAACAACACCGGATCATCTGCTTGTAAACCAAATGCCCAAGTCTGGGGATCTCCCTGGAGCAAAGAAATAATAAACCCGACCCGCTGAGATTCAATACCCGAGGAGATCGGTCTTAAACGAAAATAAAGTTTACAGGATTCTTTAAAATTAAAAAACTCTTTTCTATCACCAGAAAAACGGTCAGGCAAATGCATTTTTGGTTCAGGAACTACCCTCGGGGAAGTTCGTAAAAGATCTTCCTGCGACTTCACCCGAAGGGAAAGATCCTGAACCATCTGAGTAAGTTCTTGAATCTGACTGACTAAGAGCTGACCAGGATTTGGTCCTAACCCTGTCGGATTCATGAGGCAGACAATTTCTTACAAAACTGAATAAGAAAAAATTAAACTCCGTTTAATTTTAAGTTTTGGTAGGGCCGGTAATAATGTTATGATTCCAGCACTCTGGTCTGAGGAGGTCCTATTGCAAGGACCGGAGCACTGGAACGTAATGCTGGGGAAGGGAGCGGGAATAGAAAATAGCCCCTGGCGTCCTAACTCCGTTGTCTCGCCCGTGCTGTCAGAAATCCCCTGCGAGACTATGGTTGCTTGAGCCCATGGCAGCCGCGTTTGAAGGGCGGATTATGTCTGCCCAACTCCGATGCCCCCTCAGGTCTTAATGGGAGACAAAGGGAAATCCGAGACAGGGTGATAACAAGGGGCCATCTGACTAAACAACCAGGCCAGGGGCTACAAGCTAACTGACAAAACCTGAAGTATGTGCGGAAACCCGCCAGGGAAAAAGGACAACCAAAATCCACTTGTCCAATACTCCTACCCGGCACCGCCGGATACCAGAGTGGACCTGTGGAAGCGGAACCCTCCGCGAAATGCACCAAAACACAAATAATAAATAATAAAGCGGACAAGCCGCAACACACGGCAAGGCCGCGACTCACGAACACCACTGGATGTTATAAGGTGATTAGTCAGGACTCCAGGAATAAGATGACAAACTTCCGAGTTCAGAACTTCCAATACTGGAATGACCGGATACAGCAAGACTGGAACAGACTCTCAGCAAACAGAGA
This sequence comes from Pseudophryne corroboree, assembly GCF_028390025.1. NCBI lineage: Eukaryota > Metazoa > Chordata > Amphibia > Anura > Myobatrachidae > Pseudophryne > Pseudophryne corroboree. Next base: position 341,795,897 of record NC_086454.1, read on the forward strand.
CAGCATGCAGGAAGCTATTACCGGCGTCTGTGAGAAGCCCTGGGAGTGTATTTAACAAGGAGTCCTCCAATCAGCTGCCAAAAGGCTGATTAGAATAAATGCCGTGCAGCTGCCTTGCTGCCCGGCCAGAGAGCAGGAGAATACATTAACCCTTAAAGCCTAGCAACGGGGAACACGGTCTGCCAGTGGCGTCCCCGTTGCTAAGGTCCGTGCGGCTCAGCGCGCCCGGCGTCCAGCGTTGCCAGGGAGCCGGCGGCTGTTCGCGTACGGCGTCCCTGGTTGCTAGGTGAAGGGCCGCACCGACGAGCGGACCCCGGCGCCTAACAGGTTGGAAGAACAGAGAGGTCTAACTGAAGGTAAACAGTTCTGAAAGCAGTCTTGTCCCCAAGAGAGAACATCCATAGTTTGCCAATCTATGTGGGGATTGTGTCTGATTAAACCATGGAAACCCTTGGATTAGTTCATGAGAGGCTTTAGGAATTACAAGGAAAGATTTTTTCTGAATGGAGAACTCCGACCTTCATCTTGAGAGGAATAGTACGAAAGGATATAATACCCTTTGGGATATAACTTCCATCCACTGCGGTAACAGAAATGGTACGATCCAAAGGAACCATTTGTATTCCAGATCGTTTGACCAGAGCTGACGTAATGAAGCTTTCGGCGGCTCCGGAGTCGAGTAGTGCAGGGATGAAAAGAAAAGAAGAAGGGAGCTCCAATTGGGTTAACAGGACAGACTCTTTCTTGGTATGTAATTCTGAGAATTCTCCTAGCTTGACCTCTCCAGCACAAACTAGGAGCGGGCGTTTCCCGGACGTAGACTGCAAGTTTTAACAAAGTGATCAGATGCACCACAATACAGGCAGAGGTTCCCTTGTCGCCGTCTCTGACGTTCTTCATTGGAGAGGTGGGAGCGATTAATCTGCATGGGTTCTTCCACAGTTGGTGATGATGGTGTTGGTGGAAGAACAACTCTAGGCTTAGGGCGATCTGACCGCAACCTCTCCATACAGCGTTCTCTGTACCTCAGATCTAACTTATTGCATAAAGAAATTAGTTTATCCAACTTATCAGGTACGTCCTGAGTTGCGAGGTCATCTTTGATCTTTTCGGAGAGACCGCTCCAGAAAGCTGCAATGAGAGCCTCCTCGTTCCAGTTCAGTTCTGAGGAAAGAGTGCGAAACTGGATCACGTACTGACTGACCGTACGCGTGCCCTGACGCAGGCGCAGGATCTCCAATGAGGCGGCAGAAGTCCTGCCCGGTTCGTCGAAGATTCTTCGAAAGGTGGCCATGAATTCTGGATAGTTGGATAAGATGGGATCCATCCTCTCCCACAAAGGTGAAGCCCATTCCAACGCTTGCCCGGTAAGTAAAGAAATTATATAGGCTACTTTGGTTCGTGCTGATGGGAAGTTGGCTGACTGTAGTTCGAACTGGATTTCGCACTGGTTAAGAAACCCGCGGCATTGTTTTGGATTCCCATCAAATTTACTGGGAGGTGGCAAATGCAAACGTGGAAGTGGTACTGGTACAGGAGGAAGCAGGACCGGAGGTGCCAATGTGGGAGCAGCTGTAGATACTTGAGGTACCGTCATGGCAACACACAGAGAATCAAGACGTTCGGGCATACTCTGCATGAACTGCACGATTTGAGATTGTGTGGCCTCCTGCTTACTTAAGCGAGACCAGATATCTGCAGTTGAATCCCCTCCTGAGGCCTGATCACCCGTCGAATCCATTTGGCCAGTGCTTACTGTCACGTCTGGCAGGGTTTGAGAGTCAATGGAAAGTATTTATTATGTACAGAGCTGAGGTAGGGAACTGAGGCTGAAGCACAATGGTTAAAGACGTGGCTGGAGGTGAAGAACTGCGGACTGTGATTTGAAAGACGAGACTGTAGATGATGAACTGTGGAACTGTGGATGGTAGTTGAAAATGTGGCTGGAAACAAGGACTGTGGACTGTGGTTTGGAAAACGAGGCTTGAAGATAATAATCTGCAGGCTGTGGTCAGTGGTACAAAGGCGTGGCTGGTGAAGGAGATCTGTGGAGTGTGGCTTGAAAGACGAGGCAGAAGACCCGGGGCCGACTGTGCCCAAATAGTCTTACTGGACCAGGTTTTCCAGGAGCGCTTCCACAGGCAGTAGCAGGCAAGAAGCGTCAGGGCTGCAGCAGCAACAGAGAACCGACCAAGCAGGATCAGGAGGAACCAAGATACAGCAGGAATCCTGGGAGCACAGGCTAAAGCACCTACAACAGGGTTGTAACTTGAAGCGCTGGCATCCCTGTCCTAAACCAGCCCCCTTTTATAGGGAAAGCTTCCCCTGGATTGGTTGGAAGAAACAGGAAACAGGAACTATGCTTAAAACTTGGTCTCCAACATGGCGGCGCCCAGTAAGGCAGACCTTTTTGCAAAGCCACATTGCTCACTGCCCCTGGTCTCCAAGCAACGGTTCAGCAAGAGCGACCCGCTGTAGCGGCATCCCGCCGCCACGAGCGGACCCCCTCACCTCCGCTACTGCTGCCCACGGATCCGGCGCAGCAGCCCACCTCCGCCGCTGCCCGCACAATGCCAAGGAAGCCAGCCCCGCGGCCCCAGCGTACCAGTATGACTCCGGACGCTGACATCCGGCTCTGAAACAGAGCACGCGCACTTCATTTCATTTGTTTGAAATGCGATAAAACGACCAAAAAGTAGAGCGATAATGATCAAATTTTTGGGGCTTTTATCGCAATCACATTTTCGATTAAAAAAAAAAATTGTATCTTTTTTATTTTAAAGTCATGAAAAACACACGAAAAAATTTCGAAACTTATCACATTTTTGAAACATAGGGCCCATTAAGAGGAAAGTCCAGAAGTAGATCATTGTGTCCCACCTGGAGAGGGTCCTGTTGGGAGGTATGGACTTGTCACTGGCTGATACCCTGATATAGACATGAAAGCTGTACAGTGTATGTAGATACAAAGCCTTTCTTACATTGGGTGTAGTATGTTATGCTGGCGCCGGAATTCCGACTGCCGGCATACTGACAGAAGGCATAGGCGTACGCAGCTAATTTTATTAGGGGGTGCAGCGCAGGAGGGGCGTGTCTAGCACTATTTTCCATTCTCTCAGTAAAATCACATGGCTTAATCTAATTTCTCCCTAGTTCCTAATAATGAAATAGATATAATACACCCCAGAGAAATAAAATGAAACATAATGGTGTGACCGTCTGTTACTGACTGCCTGCTACAGCATAACCATGATGCCTAGCTGCCGCTGCACTCTATCACTGCTTACACTTCCCCATCCTATCCCTAACCCAGCGGCGGAACAAGAGAGTGGTGGGCCAAGGTGCATATGTACCGCCCACACCTCACTCCTTTCACCCCCAAGCACCTACACCCTCATTTTGAGTGAGACATTCTGAAAAGTACGGAAGATTTAGGTGGCCGAACATTTGAGTTTTAACATAACACAAGTACAGTTTAAAATATACACACGTGCCATCACAGCCATATCTGCCTCTTTCTATGACATCACACTCCTCCTCTGTATGACACCAGCATTTGTCACACATGTCCCCATGCTCACCAACTATTGACAGTAGTGCCACTTATTCACATTATGCCACACAGTATGAGCCGAAATCCACATTATGCCACACATTATGAGACAAATTCACATTATGCCACACGGTATGAGCCAAAATCCACATTATGCCACACAGTATGAGCCAAATTCACATTATGCCACACAGTATGAGCCAAATTTATATTATGCCACACGGTATGAGCCGAAATACACATTGTCACACAGTATGAGCCAAATTCACATTATGCCACACGGTATGAGCCAAATTCACATTACGTCACACATTATGAGCCAAATTCACATTATGCCACACAGTATGAGACAAATTCACATTATGTCACACAGTATGAGCCAAATTCACATTATGCCACACAGTATGAGCCAAATTCACATTACGTCACACAGTATGAGCCGAAATCCACATTACGTCACACAGTATGAGCCAAATTTACATTATGCCACACAGTATGAAGCGAAATCCACATTACGTCACACAGTATGAGCCAAATTCACATTATGCCACACAGTATGAGCCGAAATCCACATTATGCCACACATTATGAGACAAATTCACATTATGCCACACGGTATGAGCCAAAATCCACATTATGCCACACATATGAGCCAAATTCACATTATATAGTAACATAGTAACTGAGGTTGAATAGAGGCAAATTGCCCATCGTGTTCAACCTGTTTTAAGTGATGAATCTACATACCCGCTGAATAATGTTTTATGACTAGTTAGCTACTATAACTCATGTTACCCCCGGATTAACCACGTTGAAATTTTAAGTATTCAAAGCTTGGATAGCTTTTACATTCGGAAATGTATCCATTCCTTTTTTAAATCCAATTACAGAGTCCTCCATTACCATCTTCCCTGGCAGGGAATTCCACATCCTGATTGCCCTAAAAGTGAAGAACCCTTTCCTCCATTGCGTTCAGAACTTTCTCCTCCAGTCGCAGTGAGTGCCCACGTGTCCTAAACCGTGTTCTTTTAATAAATAATTCCTCTGATAACTCTTTGTGATGTCCCTTTACATATTTGAAGATATTAATAATATCTCCTCTTAGGCGCCTCTATTCTAGTGTATACATATTCAACCTAGTAAGTCTTTCCTTATAGTCCAGTCCTTCTAGGCCTTTAATCAATTTAGTAGCTCGCCTTTGAACACTTTTGAGTTCACTGAAGTCTTTTTTATACAATGGTGCCCAAAACTGAACACAATATTATGCCATACAGTATGAGCCAAATTCACATTATGCTTCACAATATGAGCCAAATTCACATTACGCCACACAGTATGAGCCAAATTCACATTATGCCACACAGTATGAGCTAAATCCACATTATCCCACACAGTATGAGCTAAATCCACATTATGCCACACAGTATGAGCCAAATTCACATTATATCACATGGTATGAGCTGAAATTCACATTATGCCACACAGTATGAGCCACATTCACATTATGTCACACAGTATGAGCCAAATCCACATTATGTCACACAGTATGAGCCAAATTCACATTATGCCTCACGGTATGTGCCAAAATTCACATTATGCCACACAGTATGAGCCAAATTCACATTATGCCACACAGTATGAGCCAAATTCACATTATGCCACACAGTATGAGCCAAATTCACATTATGGGGGGTCTTTCCGAGTTGCGCTAGTATAAGCAGCCGTGCAAACACTATGCCGCCGCCCACTGGGGAGTGTATTTTAGCTTAGCAGAAGTGCGAACACATGTGCAGTCGAGCTCTGCAAAAACAGTTTGTGCTGTTTCAGAGTATCTCTGAACCTACTCAGCGCTTGTGATCACTTCAGCCTATTCGTGTCCGGATTTGACGTCATACACCCGCCCAGCGAACGCCCAGCCACACCTGAGTTTTTTCAGACACGCCAGCATTTTTACAAACGCTCCTTGAAAACGGTCAGTTGACACCCAGAAACGCCCCCTTCCTGTCAATCTTCTTGCGCCCGTCAGTGCGACTGAAAATTTCACTACAACCTGTGCACAACCACAATGAGCTTTGTACCCGTACGACACACGTGCGCATTGCGGCCCATATGCATGCACAGAAATGCAGATTTTTCACCTGATCGCTGCGCTGCGAAAAACGTCATTAATCGATCAACTCGGAATGACCCCTATGTCACACGGTATGAGCCAAAATTCACATTACGCCATGCAGTATGAAACAAAATTCACATTATGCCACACGATATGAGCCAAATTAACATTATGTCACATGGTATAAGCCAAAATTCACTTTATGTCACAGGGCGTGAGCCAAAAATCACATTATGCCACACTGTATGAGCTGAAATTCACATTATGCTACACACGGTATAAGCCGAAATTCACTTTGTCACACGGTATGAGCCAAATTCACATTACGCCACATGGTATGAGCCAAATTTCACATTATATTGCACAGTATGAGGGGAAATTCACATTATGTCACACGGCATGAGCCAAATATATATACAGTAGAGGTGTGTGCACCCCCCATACTGATATCACGTCTACACACATCCCCTCCCTGCCCTACAATACTGACATCCATGTCTGCACACAACATTCCCCCATACTGACATCTATGTCTACTCTGCACATTGCCCTCCTCAAATACTGACATACATGCACTCAGGGGTGTAAGGGTGACGGGCTGGCCTTTCAGGCTCCATCCTGTGCCTCTTTCAGCCAACGGCACAGATCGCCCCTGTCAGCCAGCCACCACTGTCACTCAGAGGCAGAGAGGAGGAGCCAGGGTCGGGGAGAGACGGGAGAGGAAGCCCCCATTGCTCCTCCTCCTGACCCCTGGCTACTGGCTAGTTTGCGTCCACAAGTTACTGAGCATATTTGTCACGGCTCATGGAGCGGTGCGCTCCCCCACCCCCTGCACACCCCACTCTCATTACGCCTATGAGTGCGGAAGCGCTCAGTATACCCTTGGCAGCGGCTGGTGCAGCAAAGGGGGGAGTCACACATCCAGGAATAAGCAGCAAGCTGGGCTCGGCGGTGGGCCATGACGATCACCACTGAGCAGGCGTGGAGTGTGGGGGGTGCCAGTGCCGGACATTAGGGGGTGCCTGTGCGCACCAGGCAACCCCCGTGCACATGCCTATGTTCACACCCCCATCCACATCACCCTGCCCACTTCCTGCAGTTTCTCCTCCTTGCTCAGACACACACATCATCATCATCACTACTCTCTCATCATCCCTGCCCTCAAAGTTACTGTTATGCACACCAGTGCCAGCAGGAATGTACTGGTGTCTGAACGGAGAGGGATACAAAACAAATGAACTCACAGACAGACTGGGGAATATGACGTTACATACACAGAAGGTGATAGGGTAACAAAATAAACACAAAGTGAACAGAGAAGCCCAAAGGCTAAGAAACTGGGTGTCTCCCTAGTATTAGGAATGCTCAGATGGAAAGAAGCGAGATGTTGTGATTTAATACGTAGAGAACCCGAAATGCTGTTGCTAAGGGCAACAGCAAAACCCTAAAGGGTTACCAACGGGTGTGGCAGTAAACTGCTTGGTCAGAGATGGAATAATAGACACAAGGGGGGAAATTTACTAAGCTCCCGATTTTGACCGAGATGCTGTTTTTCATCAAAGTGTCATCTCGGTAATTTACTAAGCACTAATCACGGCAGTGATGAGGGCATTCGTAATTTTTTGCAAGTTCAGGTAAAAAATTACGAATGAATACACCATCGGTCAAAACGCGGCAGTTTAAGTATGAATCTCGGTCATTTACTAAGAAGTGCAAAGCAAAAAAAGAACAAACACTGCCGTGAAAAATTACAACTCGTAAAAAAGTGCTAAAAAAAACCAGACCTTTTTTTTTTCCCCGTGATTAGATAGGCATGCAGGGATCCATGAGATCCGTGCATGTATATCAATGGGAAGGGGTGGGAAAGTGCTTATTTTGTCAAAAAAAATTGCGTGGGGTCCCCCCTCCTAAGCATAACCAGCCTCGGGCTCTTTGAGCCGATCCTGGTTGCAAAAATATGGGGGGAAAAATGACAGGGGTTCCCCCATATTTAAGCAACCAGCATCGGGCTCTGCGCCTGGTCCTGGTCCCAAAAATACGGGGGACAAAAAGAGTAGGGGTCCCCCGTATTTTTAAAACCAGCACCGGGCTCCACTAGCTGGACAGATAATGCCACAGCCGGGGGTCACTTTTATATAGTGCCCTGCGGCCGTGGCATCAAAAATCCAACTAGTCACCCCTGGCCGGGGTACCCTGGGGGAGTGGGGACCCCTTCAATCAAGGGGTCCCCCCCCCCAGCCACCCAAGGGCCAGGGGTAAAGCCCGAGGCTGTCCCCCCCATCCAATGGGCTGCGGATGGGGGGGCTGATAGCCTTTGTTGTAATTGAAAAGATATTGTTTTTAGTAGCAGTACTACAAGTCCCAGCAAGCCTCCCCCGCATGCTGGTACTTGGAGAACCACAAGTACCAGCATGCGGCGGAAAAACTGGCCCGCTGGTACCTGTAGTACTATTACTAAAAAAATACCCAAAAAAAGACAAGACACACACACCGTGAAAGTATAATTTTATTACATACATACACACATACATACATACTTACCTTAAGTTCCCACGCAGGTCGGTCCTCTTCACCAGTAGAATCCAAGGGGTACCTGTTGAAAAAAATATACTCACGAGATCCAGGGGTCCAGGCTCCTCGGCAAATCCAGGGTTAATCCACGTACTTGAAAAAAAAAAAAAACGGTGTCCCGACCACGAACTGAAAGGGGACCCATGTTTGCACATGGGTCACCTTTCCACGAATGCCAGAAACCCACTTTGACTTCTGTCTAAGTGGGTTTCTTCAGCCAATCAGGGAGCGCCACGTTGTAGCACTCTCCTGATCAGCTGTGTGCTCTTGTCCTCACTGACAGGCAGCACACGGCAGTGTTACAATGTAGCGCATGCGGGGGAGGCTTGCTGGGACTTGTAGTACTGCTACTAAAAACAATATCTTTTCAATTACAACAAAGGCTATCAGCCCCCCCATCCGCAGCCCATTGGATGGGGGGGGGGACAGCCTCGGGCTTCACCCCTGGCCCTTGGGTGGCTGGGGGGGGGGGACCCCTTGATTGAAGGGGTCCCCACTCCCCCAGGGTACCCCGGCCAGGGGTGACTAGTTGGATTTTTGATGCCACGGCCGCAGGGCACTATATAAAAGTGACCCCCGGCTGTGGCATTATCTGTCCAGCTAGTGGAGCCCGGTGCTGGTTTTAAAAATACGGGGGACCCCTACTCTTTTTGTCCCCCGTATTTTTGGGACCAGGACCAGGCGCAGAGCCCGATGCTGGTTGCTTAAATATGGGGGAACCCCTGTCATTTTTTCCCCCATATTTTTGCAACCAGGATCGGCTCAAAGAGCCCGAGGCTGGTTATGCTTAGGAGGGGGGACCCCACGCATTTTTAAAAAAAAATTTACATTGTTTAATTAAAAAAAAAAAAAAAAAAGAACCCCAGCACGGATCACACAGATCCGGCCGAGATTGATTGTAAAAAAAAACGGCAGTGTTTTGCTAATCACTGCCGTAAAAATAGGTAAAAAAACACGAATGACATCGACATCGGAAGAAAAGAAAAACCCGAATACGACAGCTTAGTAAATCCATCGTAATCAATTCAAAAAGTTGCAGTTTTACACTGTCGATGTCATTCGTGATTGAACTTTGACCTTTTTTCGGAAATTACGAATGTTAGTAAATGTACCCCAAGGAGAGTCTCCACAATCCTAGTCCTCACTTGCTGTGCACTGGTTCAGCTTACTGCCACTAAACTGACACCTGAACACCTTGCACAGTGAGAAAGAATTTTGGCAGGCAAGTCTGAGAATACAGCCGCAAACTTGCTAGGTTCACAGAGTAGCAAAAGAACCCCAGCAGGTTAAACGACTGACTCCAGTCTTACTGCTAGGTCTGGATTGGCAGAGTGTAGTACCAAATCCCAAGGCCTATTTGCAGTAAGCAACAAACAAATACAAAGTCACACAGTACTAGCTAACTTTCAGGAACTGACTAACCAACAAAGATTCAGCAGCATCTGCCTAACCTGAGAAGAGGGTTTATATAGCAGATGCTGTCCACGCCCCACTCAGACCTCACAGACTGTGAGCACAAAAACCAGCACCGGATCCCCTGCCGTGCACAGAGCCTGTAACCACTGCACAGCAAAAGACCCGAACCGGAGTATCAGCTACGCTCAGGTTACTCCGCTAGCACTTGTCTCCCGGTTGCCATGACGACGTGGCAGCACAGAGCAGGAGACCCTAACAGTTACTCTCCTGATCGCTACAGCAACCCTGATAATCTCATTCACATCTCTCCCATAAACTCATACCCCCTATACTGTGCCCTCTGGAATGCCAGATCTGTTTTTAACAAACAAAATCAGACAGCGCTACCCACTTTGGTTTTTAACTTTTTTATATATATGTAAAGATGTTCACAAAAATACAAATACAAACAAAGATACCGGCCTGTATCACACTAATATAATTGAAATTTAATCATAAAATATATGTACCAATTGATTCAAGATCTATCCTAAAAAAGCTTACACTCAAATTAATATTATATCATTTAATACTAGCATTGATATTGTACTAATAATGATTCATGCATAAAAAATGCCCTAACAGTATGATAAGAAGAAGTAACCAGACTTATAATATAAAGTGCAAAAGATGGAAAGCACTGTATTGAAAGTCCAGGGAATTTGCACAATGGATTAGTAAGCACCTGTAAGCAAACATGCATTCCCTTTATCCAAACAGCCTTCCAATCATCCCTATTTAAGGGATATATGGCAGAGTTAGTATTGTTATGTAGCCACACAAAGGGGGTAATTCCAAGTTGATCGCAGCAGGAATTTATGGGGCAAAACCATGTGCACTGCAGGGGAGGCAGATTTAACATGTGCAGAGAGAGTTAGATTTGGGTGGGGTGTGTTCAATCTGCAATCTAATTTGCAGTGTAAAAATAAAGCAGCCAGTATTTACCTTGCACAGAAATAAAATAACCCACCCAAATCTAACTCTTTGCACATGTTAAATCTGCTTCCCATGCAGTGCACATGGGCCCTCATTCCGAGTTGTTCGCTCGGTAAATGTCATCGCATCGCAGCGATTTTCCGCTTAGTGCGCATGCGCAATGTCCGCACTGCGACTGCGCCAAGTAAATTTGCTATGAAGGTAGTATTTTTACTCACGGCTTTTTCTTCGCTCCGGCGATCGTAGTGTGATTGACAGGAAATGGGTGTTTCTGGGCGGAAACAGGCCGTTTTATGGGCGTGTGGGAAAAAACGCTACCGTTTCCGGAAAAAACCCGGGAGTGGCTGGAGAAACGGGGGAGTGTCTGGGCGAACGCTGGGTGTATTTGTGACGTCAAACCAGGAACGACAAGCACTGAACTGATCGCAGATGCCGAGTAAGTCTGAAGCTACTCTGAAACTGCTAAGAAGTTTGTAATCGCAATATTGCGAATCTTTCGTTCGCAATTTTAAGAAGCTAAGATTCACTCCCAGTAGGCGGTGGCTTAGCGTGAGCAACTCTGCTAAAATCGCCTTGCGAGCGAACAACTCGGAATGACCTCCATGATTTTGCCCAATTGCTAACTAAATTCCTGCTGTGATCAACTTGGAATTACCCCCAAAGTTCTTTCAGCCCAAATGCATGAAGCAGAAATGATATAAAGGATTTCCTGTAAGACTGCAAAGACTGGCAGCCCAATTGCCAAAGGATAGAAGCAGAATTAGTGAAATAGGTTAACCCACATCTTGCATTGTTCCAGGATTAGAGCACATTTAGCCAAAGCACTCAACATAGATTATATCCTTTCTGGCTGCACAAGCTAGCAGCATATGATTAAAAGGGTTACCAAAACTTTAAAACACTCATTCGCCTGTGCACTGGGGTATGAATGAAAACAGCTCACCGGCTGGTCAGTGGAGGTTGTGAGCCACACACCCGGTATTGAAGGGGGTGAAAGAGATTCTCTTAACTCACAACACCTGTCATTGTCCCTCACAAACGCATTTCTCCGCCTCAGGGTCCGTTTTCAGCGGCTTCATCAGTGTCCGATGTGTCTGCCTGTCTCCTTAGAACTTTAAATACCGGACTCGCCGGTTCGCGCATGCGCAATGCGCTCGTGGTTCAAGCCTCATTTCCAATTATACACACTGAGCATGTGCGGCCAACGGGTTTGTAATCCAAGCCTCCTTTTGATTTTCATTATGCAGAACCTAATGCGCTTTCTGATTGCAGCTCCTTTGTACATGCATTATCTAAATTTGTGCAATCATGGTCATATAGTTTCAGCCTTATTTTAATGACCGGACAGCACATCAACAACCCATATATCAATAAAGATTTTTTAAATAAACATATAATACACATAAAAAATATTGATAATACTGCTGGCAATAATTATTAAAACCAGCCATGCACAAATAAAAAATCATCTAAACTATCTTATAGAACCAACCTGTACATTTTTATCAACCTTAATTATATATATATATACACACCTATTTATTTCACACACCAGTATTGTTAAACCCAAAATAATCATAGACCAGTGCCATCTAGTGACAAATATTTATATGGTCCTAACCTGCCAATATCCCATATATATGTATACATCCATCACCAATAAAGGATTCTAAAAATCCCCATGAATAATAATTATACTCAATTACCCCCTTTCGCCATTATCCATCCTTATTTCATATATTGGTCCTATTATTTTACATTGTGATTCCATGATGTCACACCTCACGGGCAGCGGCGGCGGGTGTCCTGGATGGCCTGGCGCCTCTCTCCTCCAGCGGTCTCGGGGGTCCGGCGTCGGGTCGGCGGGTCTCTCCGGCGGCTTCCGGGAGTGAGGGTGCCGCCATGTTGACTGGGATTAGGTAGGCGGAGCGGGGCTGACGTCATCTGCCCGCTCCGCCAATCAGGCTTAAAGCCAGACGCCGAGCAGAGATCCGGCGCCTGTGTACCATCAATTCTGCCTGTCAGAAACCGTGATCTCCAGAGCTCCCTTGTTCCTGTTACCGCTGTGTTTCCAAGCATATCTGTGTTTCCAGCATCTCAGCGTTCCCAAGCACCTCCGTGCCTTCCAGCACCTCCGTGCCTCCAAGCGCCCAAGCGCCAACACGCACCTCCAAGCGCCCGAGCGCCAACACGCACCTCCATGCCTCCAAGCGCCCGAGTGCCATCACACACCTCCAAGCGCCCGAGCGCCTCTACGCACCTCTGTGCCTCCCAGCACCTCCGTGCCTCCCAGCGCCCGAGCGCCAAAACACACCTCCGTGCCTCCAAGCACCCGAGCGCCATCACGCACCTCTGTGCCTCCAGCACCTCAGTGCCTCAGCACCTCTGTGCCTCCAGCACCTCAGCATCTCTGTGCCTCCAGCATCTCAGTGCCTCAGTACCTCAGCACCTCATTATCACCAGCACCTCTGTACCTCAGCACTTTTACAAGTCTTGTTTTCCAGGAGACCTTCAAGCATTCCTCTGTGCTTCCTGCTTACCGTCTTCATCCTGTATGAGGAAGACCTACATCCGGCCATCTCTACTGCGACCCAGTAGCGGTTTCTCTTCCCGGTGATAGTATACACAGGCCACATGGACCCGGGGAATCGGAACCCAGAAGCGAGTGCCATACAAGATCTGGTTTCCCGTGTTCAGAGTCAGAAAGTGGCGCAAAACCAGGTGATGCGGTATCTCCAAGAACTATCCGGCAGGCTGGATCAAATTCAGGTTTCCCTGGCTTCAGTAGTTCCGATTCCAGCTCCGGTACCCACTCCGGTAGTCGCCCCCGATAATGCTCACGCAGTGTCCAGAACCAGGTCATGCCTTCAGCTTCCCACTCCCTCTCGCTACAACGGCAACCTGAAGAATTGCCGTGGTTTTCTTAACCAGTGCGAGGTACAGTTTGAACTCCTCGCACACAACTTTCCCACGGATCGATCCAAAGTAGCATACATTATTTCCTTGCTTGAGGGCTCAGCGCTGGAATGGGTGTCTCCGTTATGGGAGCGATCTGATCCTTTGGTTTCCATCTACACCAATTTCATCTCATCTTTGCGCAGGATCTTTGATGAGCCTGGCAGAACGACCGCTGCCTCTTCAGATCTTCTCCGAGTTCGACAAGGCTCCCGTTCAGTGGGTGAGTATGTGATTAATTTTCAGACCATAGCCCCCGAATTGTGCTGGGATAATGATGCCTTACGGGCCGCTTTCTGGAATGGGCTGTCCGACCGCCTTAAAGACGAATTGATTACAAGAGATTTTCCAGATTCTTTGGAACAGTTGAGCTCGCTCTGTGTGAAAGTGGATCTCCGCATGCAGGAACGAGTTGGCGAACGTTCTCGGTCTGATCGATGCAGATTCCGGGCTCCTCCATCTAAACAATCGGTTACGACAGCTCCAGACGAACCCATGCAGATTAATCGGTCTCGACTGTCTCCAGAGGAGCGACAGCGTCGACGTGAGAATAGACTTTGCCTCTACTGTGGAGCCGCGGATCACTTTCTCAAGTCTTGCAAGGCTCGCCCGGGAAACGGGCAATCCTAGCCTGTTCCGGGGAAGTCAAGCTGGGTGTGGTTTCTCAATCTTCTCCAGAAGTGGACTGTTTACTCTCAGTATCTTTGTCTACTGAAACAGAAGTCAAAACTGTTATGGCTCTTTTGGATTCAGGAGCTGCGGGGAATTTTATTTCTCTCCCCTGCGCCCAGAGTTTGGGCTTGAAGTTACAGTTGGTCGAGCGACCTATTACGATAACAGCTATTAAAGGTGTTCAAATTCCTAATGCCTTGATTACGAGTCATTCTGAGTCAATTCAGCTACAAGTGGGAGCTTTGCATCGAGAACAACTAAAGTTTCTGGTTATTCAGGAGATGTCTCATGATCTCGTTTTGGCTCTTCCCTGGCTCAGGCTTCACAACCCTCATGTCGACTGGGGGTCGACACAAATAATTTCTTGGAGTCCTTTCTGTCGATTGAATTGTCTTACTCGTGTCGTTCCACTCCGTGCATCGGCCAAGTTGGACGTGGAGTCAGTTCCTGAGGCTTATCGAGAATTTTTAGATGTCTTCTCGGAACAGGCAGCTGATAAATTACCTCCGCATAGGGCCTGGGACTGTCCTATTGAGCTCATTCCTGGGAAAATGCCGCCCCGAGGTCGCACTTATCCTTTGTCGGTTCCAGAGACACAAGCTATGTCAGAGTACATAAAGTCGAATTTGCAGAAGGGGTTCATCCCATGTATTGACTATCGTGGTTTAAATGAAGTCACCATTAAGAACAAGTATCCTCTGCCGCTCATCACAGAGCTTTTCGATAGAGTGCGTGGAGCTCGAGTATGTACTAAACTTGACTTAAGGGGAGCATAAAATCTGATACGTATTCGACAAGGAGATGAGTGGAAGACTGCTTTCAATACTAGAGATGGGCATTATAAGTACCTGGTAATGCCATTTGGCCTCAGCAACGCCCCCGCTGTCTTTCAGGGATTCATTAATGAAGTCTTTCGGGACATGTTGTATCTGAATGTAGTAGTCTATTTGGATGACATTCTGATTTTTTTTTCAAAGAATCTTTCTGAGCACCGACTACAAGTTAAGGAAGTACTCCTTCGGTTGCGCGAGAATCATCTTTATGGCAAAATTTCAAAGTGCACCTTTGAGGTTCCTTCTATTTCATTTTTGGGCTACATTATTTCTGGAACTGAATTGCGTATGGATCCGGAGAAACTCTCGGCCATCCGAGATTGGACTCAACCTCTTTCCTTGAAAGCAGTGCAATGATTTCTAGGATTCGCAAATTATTATCGGAAATTTATAAAAGGTTTCTCTACTATCGTGGCACCTATTACGGCTCTGACTAAGAAAGGGGCTGACCCAAGCAATTGGTCTTCTGAAGCAGTAGTAGCGTTCAAACAGCTGAAGACAGCCTTTATATCCGCTCCCGTACTTCAGCAGCCAGATTTCCTAAAACCATTCTTTCTGGAGTTTGATGCTTCCACGGTAGGCATAGGTGCTGTACTCTCACAGTACGCCTCAGATGGGAAGTTGCATCCATGTGGGTTTCATTTTCGCAAGTTCTCCCCTGCTGAATTAAATTACACCATTGGAGACAAAGAGCTACTGGCAATTAAATCTGCATTAGAAGAATGGAGATATCTTCTGGAGGGTGCTGAACACTTAATTACAATTTTTACGGATCACAAGAATTTACTGTATCTAAAGACGGCCCAATGTTTGAATCCCCGTCAGGCAAGATGGGCGCTCTTCTTTGCCAGATTTTCCTTTATCATCAAGTATCGGGCTAGAACTCTTAATACCAAGGCGGATGCCCTATCCCGTTCAGTGATGGCTTCGGATGAGGAGAATACAATGGAGAAGGCATTAATCCTTAGTCCCATCTCTATTTCTGCAGCTCCCACTAGGTTGGGCCCTCCTCCTGGAAGAATGTCGGTACCAGTTAAATTTCGACCGAAACTGTTGCAGTGGGCTCACACTTCTAAGTTTTCTGGTCATCCGGGAGTTCAGAAAATGTGGGAATTTCTGCGAAGATCATACTGGTGGGACACTATGAAAAAAGATGTTTAAGAGTATGTCAATTCGTGTCCTCAATGTGCTCAGCACAAAACTCCACGTCTACCGCCTTCGGGTTTGTTGCATCCTTTATCCATTCCTAAAAGGCCTTGGACTCATATCTTGATGGACTTTGTTACTGAATTACCTCTCTAAGGGTCATAACACCATTTGGGTGATCATTGACCGATTCTCTAAGATGGCACATTTTGTTCCGTTGACCGGATTACCATCCGCTTCCAAGTTGGCCCTGTTATTTATCCAGGAGCATTTCCGCCTGCATGGGTTACCTCTGGAAATAGTCTCAGATCGGGGAGTACAGTTTACAGCAAGATTCTGGAGAGCCCTCTGTTCAACTCTACAAATTAAACTCAAGTTCTCTTCTGCTTACCATCCACAGACTAATGGGCAAACTGAACGCGTCAATCAGGATCTAGAGACTTTTCTCCGTGTTTACCTTTCCCCTTCTCAAGATAACTGGGTGGAGTTGTTGCCTTAAGCTGAGTTTGCCCACAACCATCTATATCATTCTTCAACTGGTGAGTCTCCATTCTTTATTAATTATGGATTTCATCCCCAAGTTCCGGAGTTGCCCATTTGTCCTCCAGAAGAAGTTCCTGCTGCAGCTTCTACTCTCTGACATTTCACCCAAATCTGTAGTCGAGTTCATGCCAATCTTAAGAGAGTTTCCGGTCGCTATAAATTCTTTGCGGATAGGAAGCGACGAGCAGCTCCTCAATATAAGGTTGGTGACAAGGTATGGCTCTCTACCCGCAATCTTCGTTTGAAAGTACCTACTATGAAATTTGCCCCAAGGTTCATTGGTCCTTTCTCAGTGCTGCAAGTCTTGAACCCGGTCGATTGCAAATTGGAGTTGCCTTCCCACCTTCGAATTCCAAACTCCTTCCACGTCTCTCTCCTCCGCCCCCTCATTCTGAATCGGTTCCACTCAGCGTCTCCTAGGCCAACTACGATAGTGTCTGAAGCTGGGACAGAATTTGAAATCAAAGCTATTCTTGACTCTCGTTATCTTCATAAAAACCTACAGTACTTGGTAGAGTGGAAAGGTTATGGTCCTGAAGAGAGAAGTTGGATCAATGCTACTGAGGTAATGGCTCCCTGACTGGTTCGGATCTTCCATTCCAGACATCCAACTAAGCCCGGAAAGTGTCCAGGGGCCACTCCTGGAGGAGGGGGTACTGTCACACCTCGCAGGCAGCGGCGGCTGCGCTTGCCTCTGCGGGTGTCCTGGATGGCCTGGCGCCTCTCTCCTCCGGCGGTCTCGGGGGTCCGGCGTCGGGTCGGCAGGTCTCTCCGGTGGCTTCCCGGAGCGAGGGCGCCGCCATGTTGACTGGGATTAGGTAGGCGGAGCGAGGCTGATGTCATCTGCTCGCTCCGCCAATCAGGCAAAGGCGGTGTTATGATTCCTGTACTCCAGACCGGAGAAGATCTTATGGCTGGGATCTGAGTACAGGAACAATATGCTGGTTGTGGGAGCTGGAGAGCCTAGTAACCCCTGGCGCCCTAACTCCGTTGTCTCGCCCGTGTTATCAGAAATCCCCTGCGAGACTATGGTTGCTTGAGCCCATGGCAGCCGCGTTCGAAGGGCGGATTATGTCTGCCCAACCCCGATGCCCCCGCAGGTCTTAATGGGAGACAAGGGGAAGTCCGAGACAGGGTGATAACAAGGGGCCCTCTGACTAAGCAACCAAGCCAGGGGTTACAAGCTAACTTAACTAAATCAAAAGGTATGTGCGGACTAGCCGCCAGGGAAAAGGACAACCAAAGATCCACTGATCCGACACTCCTATCCGGCACCGCTGGACACCAGAGTGGATCTTGTGGAAGCGGAATCCTCCGCAAAGCTCCAGAACACAATATAAACAAAATAATAAACTGTAGCGGACAAGCCGCAACACACGGCTGCGCCGCGACTCACGAACACCACCAGATGTTAAAGGTGCTCGGTCAGACTCCAGGAACAGATGGTAACTTCCGAGTACAGGATCTCTGAGGACAGGAACAACCGAATAGACCGGGACTGGGAACTCTCTGTAGCAGACTCAGGCAAACAGGAAGCTATCACCGGCGTCTGTGAGAAGCCCAGGAAGTGTTCTTAACAGAGAGTCCTCCAATCAGCTGTTTGGAGGCTGATTGGATTAAATGCCATGCAGCTGCCAAGCTGCCTGGCCAGGGAAACAGATGAGTGATTAATTACAACATGCCGTGCAGCTGCATGCTACACAGCCAGGAAACCAATGAGGTGATTAACTTAGACCCAGCAACGGGGAACGCGGTCCGACAGTGGCGTCCCCGTTGCTAGGCGCTGGGCCGCACTGACGAGCGGACCCTCGGCGCCTAACAGTACCCCCCCCTTGAGGAGGGGTCAAGGAACCCCTAAGGCCGGGTTTCTGAGGAAATTCTCGAAAAAATTCCTTTTTGAGCCTTGGGGCATGAAGATCCTCATCCAGGACCCAAGACCTTTCCTCTGGCCAATAACCTCTCCAATGTACCAAAAAATAAAGCCGACCCCGGGACAACTTGGAATCGAGAACCTTCTCCACCAAGAACTCCTGCTGACCCTGTATATTAACTGGTGATCTCCCCTGAGATATTTTACGAGGAAATCTGCTGGACGAAACATATGGTTTAAGCAATGAGCAATGGAAGGTATTTCCGATCCGTAAAGTTTTTGGTAAACGTAACCGGAAAGCAACTGGATTGACTTTTTTGATAATGAGAAATGGTCCAATAAATCTAGGACCCAATCTGGCTGAGGTTTGTCGAAGTTTAATGTTGCGAGTCGACAACCACACCCTGTCTCCTACTTTAAAAGTGCACGGCCGCCGGAGCCTGTCAGAAAATTTTTTTTCCCGGAAAGCTGCTTTTCTGAGAGCCAGGTGCACTTTTTTCCAAATAAGTTTAAGATGAGAGGTCAGGGCCAGAGAGGAGACAGAGGAATGTTGAAAAAATGAATTAGCTCTGGGGTGAAAACCAAAAACTGCAAAAAATGGAGACACATTGGTGGAGGAATGACAGGCATTATTATAAGCAAACTCCGCCAATGGAAGAAACTCAGACCAGTCATTTTGGAGTTTGGCCGAGTACAAACGCAAATATTGTTTTAGAGATTGGTTAACTCGCTCAGTCTGTCCATTGGATTGTGGATGATAGCCGGAGGTTAATGATAATTTCATCTTTAACGAAGCACAAAAAGACTTCCAAAATTGTGCAATGAATTGTGGACCCCTGTCAGAAACAATGTCAGTGGGTAAGCCATGGAGTCTGAAAACATGGCGGAGGAACAAGACTGCCAATCCCTGGGCAGATGGCAATCGGGGAAGAGCAATGAAATGGGCCATCTTGCTAAAACGGTCCACTACCACCCATATGACTCGGCATCCGGCTGACAGAGGGAGGTCCTCCACAAAATCCATGGAGATATGCGACCATGGCCTAAGAGGAACATTCAAGGGCATAAGTTGACCTATAGGCAAAGAACGGGGAACTTTATGCTGTGCACAGACCTGACATGAAAAAACAAACTCTTTAATGTCTTTGGAAAGACCAGGCCACCATACTGAGCGGGAGACTAATTCCAAAGTCTTAGCGATTCCCGGATGCCCGGCAACTTTGCTATCATGAAACTCCGTCAAAACAGTTGCTCTCAAAAACTCAGGGACAAAAAGACGACCAGCAGGAGTATTTCCAGGAGCTTGATGTTGAAGCAGCTTTAACTGGGAAAATACATCCTGTGTGAGGCCTGCCTGAATGACTGAAGACGGAAGTATGGGAGTAGCAGGACTGTTGTCTTGAACCGGAAGAAAACTGCGTGACAGGGCATCTGCCTTGGTATTCTTGGAACCTGGCCTGAAGGTGATAATGAATTTGAAACGAGTAAAAAATAAAGCCCAACGAGCCTGCCGGGCATTCAGTCGTTTAGCTGATTCTATGTATTGAAGATTTTTGTGATCAGTCAAAACTGAAATGGTATGGGTCGCTCCTTCAAGCCAATGCCTCCACTCCTCGAAAGCCCATTTAATAGCCAGCAATTCCCGGTTACCAACATCGTAGTTGGATTCTGCAGATGAGAATTTTCTGGACATGAAGGCACAAGGATGTAATTCAAGGGAATCAGGATCCTTCTGAGAAAGGATAGCCCCTACTCCAACCTCCGAGGCATCAACCTCAACAATGAAAGGCAATTCTGGGTTGGGATGTCTGAGGACAGGGGCTGAGACAAAGGCTTGTTTCAAGGCCTGAAAAGATAACTCAGCTTCACGTGACCAATTGGTAGGATCTGCTCCCTTCTTAGTTAGTGCCACAATGGGAGCAACTAGGTCAGAGAAAGAGTGAATAAATCTTCTATAGTAGTTCGCAAACCCTAAAAAGCGCTGAATTGCTTTTAAGTTGGTGGGTTGCGCCCAACTAAGGATGGCTTGGAGCTTCTTTGGTTCCATACAGAATCCCTGAGGGGAAATAATGTACCCTAAAAAGGATACCTCCGTGACATGAAATTCACACTTCTCCAGCTTGGCATATAAGTGATTTTCACGTAATTTCTTTAGCACCTGACGCACCTGGGTAACATGTTGTTCTACAGAGTCAGAATATATCAAAATATCGTCTAAATAGACCACAACGAATCTTCCCAGAAACTCACGGAGCACATCATTAATGAGATCCTGGAAAACTGCCGGAGCGTTAGATAGGCCGAATGGCATGACCAGATACTCATAATGGCCTGACTGAGTACTGAATGCCGTTTTCCACTCATCCCCTGACCTGATTCTGATGAGGTTATATGCTCCTCTCAGGTCAATCTTAGAAAAAATAACAGCTGAACGCAGCTGATCAAAGAGGACAGAGATCAGCGGCAGAGGGTAAGTATTCTTTACTGAGATCTTATTCAAAGCTCTAAAGTCAATGCAGGGTCTGAGTGAACCATCCTTCTTCTCTACGAAGAAGAAACCTGCACTTAAAGGGGATTTAGATGGCCTGATAAACCCTTTCTCAAGGCTTTCTTTCACATACTCATTCATGGCCTCAGTTTCAGGACCAGACAATGCATATAACTTTCCTTTAGGCAACGTGGCACCAGGAATTAACTCAATGGTACAATCATAAGGCCTATGGGGAGGCAAAATATCCGCATTGCCCTTGGAAAACGCATCAACAAAATCCTGGTATTCCCCAGGAATATGTGCGGAAGCGGCGGCAGCTACTCGGATAGGAAGCGTAATACATTCTTTATCACAGATGGTACCCCATTGTAGGATCTCCCCAGACTGCCAATCTATGATGGGATTATGAAAGGCCAGCCAAGGGTGACCCAGAACCACAGGAACTGTTGGACAATGGGTAAGAAAGAACTCAATCTTTTCAGAAAGCAGAGCTCCCACCGAGAGCAAAACAGGAGGTGTACATAGAGAAATAACCCCATTGGATAAGGGACTCCCATCTAAACCATGCATGGTGACACATCTACCCAAGGTTAGCTGAGGAATACCTAAGGCCTTGGCCCATGTTAAATCCATAAAGTTTCCTGCAGCTCCACTGTCCACAAAAGCAGAGACCGAGGAACAGAGGCTGCCATAGGAAACTTTAGCAGGAACCAACAGTGAATTATTTGAGGAGATGAGCTGTAGACCAAAGTGAACCCCCTCACAACTCACTTGGTCAGGAAGTTTCCCGACTTATTTGGACAACTACGGGCAAAATGTCCCTTACCTCCGCAGTATAAACACAGACCAGAATTTTGCCTCCTGGTTCTTTCTTCCGGAGACAATTTGGAGAGACCAATCTGCATAGGCTCCTCTATGTCAACAGGAATGGAAGGAACCCAGGGAGAGGACCCGACAGATGCCCCTTTTTCAGCCCTCCGCTCTCTGAGCCGACGATCTATTTTAATAGAGAGCTCCATGAGGTTATCGAGGGTCTCAGGAGCGGGATACTGGAGGAGACTGTCTTTTATAGATTCAGATAAGCCGAGGCGAAACTGACTGCGCAGGGCTGGGTCATTCCAGCCACAGTCGTTCGACCAACGGCGAAACTCTGTACAATAATTCTCTGCGGGATTCCTACCCTGTCTAAGAGCACGCAAGTGACTTTCTGCGGACGCCTCTCTATCAGGGTCATCATATAATAGCCCTAAAGATTTTAAAAAGGCGTCTACAGACGATAAGGCCGGATCGTCTGTCTTTAAACCAAAAGCCCAGGTCTGAGGATCCCCCTGAAGCAGAGAAATAATAATCCCAACCCGCTGAGCCTCTGTACCTGAGCTTACTGGTCTTAAACGAAAATACAGTTTGCAAGATTCTTTAAAATTAAAAAACTGTTTTCTATCCCCAGAAAAACGGTCAGGCAGATGCATTTTTGGTTCAGGAATGACCCTCGGGGAAGTCCGTAACAGATCTTCCTGTGACCTCACCCGGAGGGACAGATCCTGAACCATCTGAGTAAGTTCCTGAATCTGACTAACAAGAAGCTGGCCATGATTTGGCCCAACACCGGCGGGATTCATAAGGCCGACAAATTCTCCCAACTAAAAAATGAAAAAATTTACTGTAAGTTAAATCTTTTCTTTTGTTGGCCGGTGATAATGTTATGATTCCTGTACTCCAGACCGGAGAAGATCTTATGGCAGGGATCTGAGTACAGGAACAATATGCTGGTTGTGGGAGCTGGAGAGCCTAGTAACCCCTGGCGCCCTAACTCCGTTGTCTCGCCTGTGTTATCAGAAATCCCCTGCGAGACTATGGTTGCTTGAGCCCATGGCAGCCGCGTTCGAAGGGCGGATTATGTCTGCCCAACCCCGATGCCCCCGCAGGTCTTAATGGGAGACAAGGGGAAGTCCGAGACAGGGTGATAACAAGGGGCCCTCTGACTAAGCAACCAAGCCAGGGGTTACAAGCTAACTTAACTAAATCAAAAGGTATGTGCGGACTAGCCGCCAGGGAAAAGGACAACCAAAGATCCACTGATCCGACACTCCTATCCGGCACCGCTGGACACCAGAGTGGATCTTGTGGAAGCGGAATCCTCCGCAAAGCTCCAGAACACAATATAAACAAAATAATAAACTGTAGCGGACAAGCCGCAACACACGGCTGCGCCGCGACTCACGAACACCACCAGATGTTAAAGGTGCTCGGTCAGACTCCAGGAACAGATGGTAACTTCCGAGTACAGGATCTCTGAGGACAGGAACAACCGAATAGACCGGGACTGGGAACTCTCTGTAGCAGACTCAGGCAAACAGGAAGCTATCACCGGCGTCTGTGAGAAGCCCAGGAAGTGTTCTTAACAGAGAGTCCTCCAATCAGCTGTTTGGAGGCTGATTGGATTAAATGCCATGCAGCTGCCAAGCTGCCTGGCCAGGGAAACAGATGAGTGATTAATTACAACATGCCGTGCAGCTGCATGCTACACAGCCAGGAAACCAATGAGGTGATTAACTTAGACCCAGCAACGGGGAACGCGGTCCGACAGTGGCGTCCCCGTTGCTAGGCGCCGGGCCGCACTGACGAGCGGACCCTCGGCGCCTAACAGGCGGGAGGTTTAAAGCCAGACGCCGAGCAGAGATCCGGCGCCTTTGTATCATCAATTCTGCCTGTCCGAAACCGTGATCTCCAGAGCTCCCTTGTTCCTGTTACCGCTGTGTTTCCAAGCATATCTGTGTTTCCAGCATCTCAGCGTTCCCAAGCACCTCCGTGCCTCCCAGCACCTCCGTGCCCCCAAGCGTCAACACGCACATCCGTGCCTCCAAGCGCCCGAGCGCCAACACGCACCTCCGTGCCTCCAAGCGCCCGAGCGCCATCACGCACCTCTGTGCCTCCAAGCGCCCGAGCGCCTCTACGCACCTCTGTGCCTCCCAGCATCTCCGTGCCTCCAAGCGCCCGAGCGCCATCACGCACCTCCAAGCGCCCGAGCGCCTCTACGCACCTCTGTGCCTCCAGCACCTCTGTGCCTCAGCACCTCTGCATTTCTGTGCCTCCAGCATCTCAGTGCCTCAGCACCTCTGTGCCTTCAGCACCTCAATATCACCAGCACCTCTGTACCTCAGCACTTTTACAAGTCTTGTTTTCCAGTAGACCTTCAAGCATTCCTCCGTGCTTCCTGCTTACCGTCTTCATCCTGTATGAGGAAGACCTACATCCGGCCATCTCTACTGCGACCCAGTAGCGGTTCCTCTTCCCAGTCACCGGAAGAAGCCCCGAGTCCACAACACCCTCCAACCAGGTCAGTGATACATGAGACCCATCCACAATATCATACCTCTAAATATATTATAAAAATATTCAATCTTTATTGGCCAAATCCTAATGTTAATAATTCTATATTTAAATATCTCCTCTTAATTCCTAGACCTTTATCAATTTAATTTCTGCATAGTGTCTCCACATATTGAGACCCTAAATATATACTTTGTCCATACAACGTAAAACAGACTCAATTAGTTGTAATATACCTATCCACATGGGTTTAACCCCCCATTATTGATTATCAATATTCCACCTTTATTGCTTATAATACCTCATGCACCTTTTAGGTGAATAATAAACCAATTCAGTGGTCAATTCCATAAGCCCTTATGCACATATAAACCATTAGATTCCATTTAGCTCCACCATATCATTAAGGCCGCCCGGCACCAACGTGTCCATTTTATATATCCAGAAAGCTTACCTTCTACATAGAAGGTAAACCGATCTCCTCCACATGTAGTGTTCTTAATCTGCTCAATGGCTATCATCGTGCTACTATCAAATTTTGAATTCTGGCATTGTGCTATATGACTAGACTTTGTTTTTAATAAACTGGTCCCCACTCATGATCTTTTCATTTCCTACTCCCTCCACCTACTAGCCATTACTGAAACTTGGATTACGCCCTCTGACACTACTTCTCCTGCTGCTCTTTATGCAGGGGGACTCGCATTCACACACCCGCCGACCTGGGTGTCACCATGGGGGTGGTGTTGGGGTCCTTTTACATTCTAGTTACTCCTACCAACTCATACCACCAGAACCATCCCTTACATTCTCTACATTTGAGGTCCATACTATACGCCTCTTCCAACCAGTCCATCTTAGAGTAGCCGTCATTTACCGCCCCCCTGGCACTGCTTCCAAATTCATCGA
Organism: Pseudophryne corroboree; assembly: GCF_028390025.1. Taxonomy (NCBI): domain Eukaryota; kingdom Metazoa; phylum Chordata; class Amphibia; order Anura; family Myobatrachidae; genus Pseudophryne; species Pseudophryne corroboree. The sequence goes on from NC_086454.1 coordinate 341,821,274, forward strand.
CAACATTGCTTCCTGGCTTCTTCACTTCCTCTCTTCTGACATTCCCACCATTATCCTAGGCAATTTCAACATCGCTATTGACATCCCCACACAATCCCCTGCCTCTAAACTCCTTAACCTCACCTCTTCACTTGGTCTCTCCCAGTGGACCTCCTCACACTCCCATGTGAATGGGAGCTCACTGGATCTGGTCTTCACTCACCGCTGTGATATTTCTGCTTTTTCCAACTCCCCATTTCCCCTCTCTGACCTCCACCTGCTCTCCTTTAACCCATCTCTCTCGACTTCCCCATCTCTACCTCCTAAGGCTACCATCACTAAGCGTAACATTGAGGCTATTGACACCACATTCCTTTCCTCCCTGTTTGACTCACTTCTCTCTCCTATTCTCTCTCTCTCATGCCCTGAACAAGCCACTTCCACATACAATGCATCCCTTACTTCTGCTCTTGACTCTGTTGCTCCACCAACCACTATTCACCCTCGCAAATTAACACCTAAACCCTGGCACACCAAATACACCAGATATCTGCAAAAATGCTCACGTACTGCTGAGCAACACTGGAGGAAATCACGCTCTAAGGCAGACTTCCTCCATTTCAAACTTATGCTCTCATCCTTCAGTGCTGCCCTTCCTCTTGCTAAACAGTCATACTTCAAGAACCTCATCTCCTCCCAGTCTTCCAACCCCCGGCGCCTCTTTGCCACTCTCAACTCACTCCTCGGCCCACCTCCACCTCGTCTCCCTTCCTCGCTCTCTGCTCTTGACTTTGCCACTTACTTCACATCCAAAATTGACTCCATATGTCAGGACATCATATCACACCAGACCATCAGTAACCAGCCTCCTCCCATCCCTTCCACCCCTCCCCATCCCTCTCACCAACATCTTTCTCCCATGCATCTGGAGAGGAAGTCATGGCCCTCATTCGTTCCTGTCCCCTCACAACCTCCCCACTTGACCCTATCCCCTCCCACCTCCTCCGCTACCTCTCTCCTTCTGCCTGTTTCCATCTTTTCCACCTTCTCAATCTCTCCCTTTCATCAGACACTGTCCCCTCTGCCTTTAAGCATGCACTCATCTCTCCTATTCTTAAAAAACCTACCCTTGATCCCAGGGGTGTAGCGTGGGTGGCTCCGGTGGAGCACGAGCTCCAGGTGCCATCAAAGTTAGAGGGCGCACTGTCGCCAGTCCCCTCCCTTTCCTTGGGCCACTGTACTGGCATCTGCAGAGCAGGAAGAGGAGAAGCAGAGGGGCGCACACTGACTGGGACTCAGAGACGAGGTAGGGAACAAGGCAGGCCAGAGGTGACAGCAGGAGACACTGACATCCGACACATGCCGGAGCTCTGCTGTCCTCTGTATAGGTCTCACTGTCTGCTTGTAGCTGTGTATCAGGGTTACTTCTGTCCTGCAGCACCACTCTCTGTCCCAGCTGCTGCAGCACCTCTCTCTGTCATGGAATCTGCTTCACATCTCTCTACTTCAGATACTGCATTAGCTCTCTTTCCCCTAGCTGCTGCAGTACCTCTTTCTGCCCCAGCTGCTGCAGCACCTCTTTCTGCCCCAGCTTCTGCAGGACCTCTGTCTGCCCTTGCTGCTGCAGCAGCACCTCTCTCTGCCCCTTAGGCTGCTGCAGCACCTCTTTCTGCCCCTCAGGCTGCTCTGGTGCAGCTCTCTCTGCTACTGAGGCAATTCTGGGACATTATTTTTCATTGAAACAGTAGGACTATCAGGTCTGGGATGGCAGTTCTATTATTTTCATTGAGGCATTGAGGGATTATCAAGTCGGGGGGCAATTTTGTTGCATTATTTTCACTGAGAGTTTGGGGGGTTTCAGGTCTGTGGGGGGCGGGTCACAATTGGGGCTTTATTTTGATCGAGAAATTTGAGGGTTTAAGTACAGGTCAGCTGTGGCATATAAAGTTTTTTCAATTTATTTGTAGTTAAATACAGCTACTTCCATAGCGGCTCTTCCATGGTGTAACGTGTATAAGAGGCTCAACCATAATGTAACGTGTATAAGGGGCTCAACCATAGTGTAACATGTATAAGGGGCTCAACCATAGTGTAATGTGTAAAAGGAGCTCTACTGTGTGGCGTAATGTGTATAAGGGGCACTACTCTGCGGTGTAATGTGATAAGCAGACACTACTGTGTGGTGTAAAATCAATTTGCACTATTCTGTGGCCACGCACCTTCCCAATTAAGCCATGCCCTTATATCCCTATATCGTTGTTGCAAGCCTTCAGCACGCACTGACCCTATTTTAAACATGGGGGGCACCCAAAGGAAACTTTTGCCCTGAGCCCCACAAGGTCTAGAACTGGCCCTGTCACCAATTTAGGATTTTGAAATATTGTTTCTTTTCAAATGTAACATGCACCACATGTTGACTAGGCCCTCAATTCAGTACAGTGGAGGGAGGCGCCAAAACATACCCTTGCTCTGGGCACCATGGCGTCTAGCTACACCTCTGCTTGAGCTAAACACTCTCTTCAACTACTGACCCATCTCTCTCCGGCCTTTTGCCTCCAAACTCCTTGAGCGTATTGTCTACAACCGCCTTACTTCCACTCTTTCCTCACACTCCATGCTTGACCCATTCCAGTCTGGCTTCCGTCCTCTCCACTCCACTAAATCTGCCCTTACAAAGGTATGCAATGACCTCCATGCTGCTAAATCTAAGGGCCACTACTCTCTGCTTATTCTACTTGATCTCTCTGCTGCTTTTAACACTGTGGACCATCCTCTCCTACTGCAAATCCTTCACTCTATTGGTCTGTGCTACACTGCCCTCTCTTGGCTGTCTTCCTACCTCTCTGACCATTCAGTCTGTCTCCTCTCATGACATCACCTCCCCCTCACTTCCACTAACTGTTGGTGTGCCCCAAGGTTCTGGCCTTGGTCCTCCTCTTTTCTCTCTCTATACGTCCTCACTATAAGCTCATTAGTTCTTTTGGTTTCCAATATCATCTCTATGCTGATGACACTCAAATCTATCTTTCATCTCCAGACCTCTCCCCTGCTCTCCTCACTTGTATCTCCAACTGTCTCTCTGCTACCTCTTCCTGGATGTCCCAGCGCTTTCTTAAACTTAACATGTCTAAGACGGAGCTGATCATCTTCCCTCCCTCCCGCATAACCTCACCTCCTACAATCTCGTTAACTATTGATGGCACTACTATCTCCTCTAGCGCCCAAGTGCGCTGTCTTGGAGTAATCCTTGACTCCTCCCTCTCCTTCAAACCACACATTCAGCACCTCTCACAAACTTGCCGTTTTCATCTAAAAAATATTTCCAGGATCAGAGCCTTTCTGACCCACGATGCTCATTGTACCCGTACAATGCGCCTGTGCATTGCGGTGCGTACGCATGTGCAGAAATGCAGATTTTTAGCCTGATCGCTGCACTGCGAACAACGGCAGCTAGCGATCAACTCGGAATGACCCCCAATGTGCTACAAATTTCTGAAATAAACAAATAAACATGCCTGTAATTTCACAAACTGGCCGCTAGATGTCACCATTTTGTAACTAAACTTTTTTTTATGTTTTGGTGTCAGTAGCAATGCTTATCTGAATAGTTGTTATCACAGAGCAGAATGAATACAAATATTGTCTCTAACATTGAATCAAAATATTTCATTAAAAATAAAAATAAGCATTATTCAATTCAGAATTTCTCATACTAATACAATAATGCACATATACACACATAATAATGAGTTCTGCTATGTGATGTTGATATACTGCGGCGCCTTTAAAAAAAAAATGAACACAGAACCATTGAATCTTGACATATCAATTTCTCCAAATAATAAAAAAAATACACACACACACACACACACACACACACACACACACACACACTATATAAGAAACTGTTCATAAATGAATTAATTAATGGCTAATAGCAACGTGATGAACAAACACATTGCTGCAATGCACATTTAAAAGCATAATACATTATATAAACTATATATGATCGTATAAACCATCAATATAAATTTGCTTTGTCACCAGTGCCAGATTAAGGTCCACATGGGACTGGAGCTGAAATTTCTGAAGTGCCTGTTTTGTGCTGCCGCAGGGGGTGTGACTAGTGATGTGGGGGGACATGACCAGTGCTGTGGGGGTGTGGTCTGAAAAGGGGGTGTGGTCTGAGTTATGGACTGTGGCTAGTACCTCATACCCTCCAACATGACCCGCCCCACCGGGTACACAATGCTCTGTTTCTGGATTTCCCTCTTAATTTATTATTCCCATCACCTGTGAAGAAACAGCTTTCTTATCATTTAACCATACTTGCCTACTCTCCCGGAATCGGGTGACCCTCCCGGCCCCACGGAAGAGCAGACAAGTCTCCCGTTTTTTTAAGTCCCCCCCTGCCCACTTTGAGAGTAAAGTGGGCGGTCCGGACAGTAGATGACGCAATTCTTGTTGAATCGCGTCATCATAGTCACGCCCCCCTACTGTAAAATGCCGGTTATCACAGCATTACAGAGCGGGGGGCGTGGTTTAAACGGGGTCCGCTATAACCCCGCCCTCATTCCGCCTCCTCCCCGCCCCATTGCGCCTCCTCCCCGCCCCCTCCTCTCGACATTGCCCAGCCCAGCCCCTCCACTGAGCCGTCCTGGCAGCTCTCTCCCGGAGAGAGCTGCCAGAAGGTAGGTAACTATGCATTTAACTAGTTCAACACAGGTGATGGAAATCATAAATGAAGCGGGAAGTCCAGGAACAGAGCATTTTGTACCTAGTGAGGTCAGACCCTCCAACATGACCCGCCCCACTAGGTACAAAATGCTCTGTTCCTGGATTTCCCTCTTAATTTATGATTTCCATCACCTGTGTTGAACTAGTTAAATGATAAGAAAGCTGTTTCTTCACAGGTGATGGCAAAAAAAATTAAGAGGGAAGTCCAGAAACAGAGCATTTTGTACCTAGTGGGGTGGATCATGTTGGAGGGTATGTGAGGTGGGTCATGTTGGAGGGTCTGGTACCTTTCTACAGTCACCTCCAATTGCCTTAAATCAACAGTGTAATGCACACGTTCTCAAACTCGGTCCTCGGGACCCCACACAGTACATGTTTTGCAGGTCTCCTCACAGAATTGCAACATACTTGCCTACTCTCCCGGAATGGCCAAGAGGCTCCCGAAAATCGGGTGACCCTCCCGGCCCCCCGGAAAAGCAGGCAAGTCTCCCGATTCCTGCGCTCCCCCCTGCCCGGCCACCCACTTAGTGAGTAAAGTGGGCAGTCCGGGCAGTCGATGACGCAATTCTTGTTGAATCGCGTCATCATAGCCACGCCCCTTACAGTATAATGCCTGTAATAGCAGCATTATGTGGTGGGGCGGGGCTTAAGTGATGTGATACCTCAGCCACACCCCCACCCTGCCTCTGCCACGCCCCCGTCCCAGCTGTGCCACACCCCCATCCCACCCCCTCTCCTCATCACTACCCGTCCCCACCCCCTGCTGATCCGACCTGGCTGCTCTCTCCCGGAGAGAGCAGCTGAAAAGTCGGTAAGCATGAATTGCAAGTGAAATAATTAGCTCCACCTGGGGACCTTTTAAAATGTGTCAGTGAGTAATTAATACACCTGTGCACCTGCTGGGTTACCTGCAAAACATGCACTGTGTAGGGTCCTGAGGACCGAGTTTGAGAACCCCTGGTGTAATGTGTGTCTATAAAAGTAAATGCCGCTTGTTAACGTGACTGAAAATGAAATATGTCAGATACAATAATATGAGTACAACATATGTATGTTTATAACATTTTACAATTAAATGCAAACAGTAATAACAAATCTATGACATAGTGCATTAAACAAATAAAATAAAACTTTGTCATAAAAGTGGTAAAAAATAGATCTTGTAATCTCAAAAAATGTCAGCCATTTTAAGCAATGAATATAGGGTCCTGGTATGTTTAATGCCATACAAAGCGCGTAACCTGCATTTACAGCATTCACCCGAAAAAGATCACAGCAGTTTCCTGAAGTAAATTGCAGTAGTGCAGCTTAAAATCATCGGCAGCTGTAAGTGCTGGCCATACAGGGTAACACAATATAAAGCAGCGTGAACATACCAGTCAAGTGTTCTTTCTATTCTATGGAGTGCCTTTTGTGGCAGGTAGGAAGGACCCCTTCTTACCATTGTTCCTGAACTACTGTATTGGCGTTGCGGTGATCATGTGTAGCTGGACTGCAGACCATGTGGACTGGGCGTTGCAGCATTTCTATGTTGTTGGCGTGCTATATGCACACTTACTTGTTACAAACAAACTCTGTAAGTGTCTGGTGGCAGCAGCAGCTTAAGGTGAGGTGGTTGCAGAAAGGAAGAGAGCCCAGTCCTCAGTGTTCAGGCCACCGGTAAGTCTGGGCTGCGCCCCCCTTTCCCTGTAGATAGTGGTTACCTTGCATAAAGACAATTACATTGTAATGTTTGTGAGTGAGGGCATAAAATGAAGGTGCCCGCATCTGATGCACTTTTTCTGTGGTTCCAACTTCCATGGTGCATTCTCTTTAAATGCAACATTGCGGTCAGCACTGTCTCAAGTGGATCCTCTCTTTAGGTAGACAGTAAGTAGGTGGACATGGTTTCTAGGTCGACAGGGACTCTAGGTCGACATGACAAAAGGTCGACATGAGTTTTTCACATTTTTTTCCTTCATTTTTTAAACTTTTTCATACTTTACGATCCACGTGGACTACAATTGGGAATGGTAACCTGTGCGGAGCGCAGCGAGGCACCCTGCCCGAAGCATGGCGAGCGAAGCGAGCCATGCGAGGGGACACGGTGCACTAATTGGGATTCCCAGTCACTGTATAGAGAAAATGACACAAAAAAAAGAAGAAAAAACTCATGTCGACCTTTTCTCATGTCGACCTAGTACACATCGACCTAGAAACCATGTTGACCTACTTACTGTCGACCAATGGTGGTCGACATAGACACAGTCAACCTAAGTCAAATCTACCTAACATACCACACCCGTCTTAAGACTCAAACGTAAATATTGCTGCCTGTACGCAGGGGCGGATTGGGAACTAAAAGTGGCCCTGGAAAAATTTCTTGAAGTGGCCCCATGTGGGCGGCACCAAATCAATGGTAGACGGAACCAACACCAAAGTAGGCAAGATTAGTATACGGGGCCATAACTAGAGGGGTGTGAGGTGTGCCGTCGCGAAGGTTCCCGAGTTCTCGTGAGATCAGATGTCACACATATCCTAGACGAAAACACATAGTCTACCAGCAGGTCATGGGGAACAGAAATCCGGGTAGTACAAATTATACAATGAGCACATAACATGCTAATCATGTAAATATATGCAGAAATAATAAGGAAGCATGGGCATGATTCACATATGTACGCTAATGCATTCGGAGCTGCAATCCCGAACGCAGCAGATATGCAGAAACATGCTAATCTGCAGCCGCCTTGAAATGGACTGAGATGCCCACCACAGACTTCGCAGATCCAAGAAGCTTCACAGCGGTGGCCACAAATCTTTCGATAATTGATCACTATGTTTGTGCGGAATGGACGCGGGAACTGAGTCTCTGAGGCCACGTTTCAAGCATACCGTATCACAGTTGCATGCCCCAAAAATGGTCTAAACATGACTGCGTATTTGCAGCCACTACCAGTAACAGCTCCCAAATGGTCCCTGGCTGTCGATCATTTTGACAAGAAATCCTCACTGCAAGCGGCATTTGGGGTAATTCAGACTTGAACGCTAGGATGCGTTTTTTGCATCTCTGCGATCAGGTAGTCGCCGCCCACAGGGGGAGGGTATTGTGTGTGTGCAGGGGTGCGATCACATGTGCTGGAGAGCTGCACAAACAGCAGTTTGTGCAGTCTCTGCACAGCCCAGGACTTACCCGCTGCGATGATCGGGGCCGGAGATGATGTCAGAAATTCTCCCACAAAACGCCTGGTCCCTACTGCGTTTTTCCGGACACTCCCTAGAAACGGTCAGTTGCCACCCACAAATGCCCTCTTCCTGTCAATCTCCTTGTGATCACCGGTGCGTTTGGAATTTTCGCTCCATCCCGTCGCTGACCAGTGATCCCCGTTGTTGCGGTACATACGCAACAACGCAGTTCAGACCTGATCGCAGCCTGTGAGAAAATGCACAGCAGTGATCAGATCTGAATCGGCCCCATTGTCAGGATACCTTGGCGCGTACACAGTGCAACTGTGCTGATAATCGCTTATTGTAAATATCAGCCTTGCGTATATCTCTGAATTGGGTCCTATATATGAAATGCATGAAAATTAATCAAAATTAAAACTAAATAAGATACAATAAAAACCTAAATGTAACATCACCCAAATTACATATATAAAAAAAAATGACATACAGAATGAGTGACATGTATTATCATCAAAATGAACCATATATAAAAAGAATTAACAATTTAGCATAAAAATTATGAATGTATAAAAATAATCACGCAAACACTTACTGCATAAACCTCATAAAGGGGGATATTCAGGTTTGTTAGCAAACCAAAAACGCAAGCAACTGGACAAATCCATGTGAGGCAGATGTAACATGTGCAGAGAGTTAGATTTGGGTGGGTTATATTGTTTCTGTGCAGGGTAAATACTGGCTGCTTTATTTTTACACTGCAATTTAGATTTCAGTTAGAACACACCCCAGACAAATCTAACTCTCTCTGCTAATGTTCCATCTGCCCCACCTGCAGTGCACAAGGTTTTGCCCAGTTGCTTGCTTTTTTGGTTTTCTAACGAGGCCCAAAGTGGAATGGGGATGATATACAGACTGATGGCTGTCAGTATACCAACAGCAGCATCCCGTCTGCCGGTATACCGGCAGTGAGGCAGCAAGTCTCTTCATGGATTCGCTGTGCTTGCCATGCTTCAGGCCCGGTTCTATTCCCATTCAGTTGGTGGCGTGGACCCACCAACCAAGTGGGAATTACAGGGGGAAGGGGTTGTTGGGTGTTGGCATTGTGACCGCCAGCAATATGTTGGCTGTCGGAATTCCAGCGTCAGGCTTCTGAACGCCAGGAACCCGATAGCCAGCATTATAACTACATCCCCCCAAAGTTACCAGATACATATTGCAGAACTAAGCAAACAATGCTGACACTACCATAACCAATAAATTGATACGCAGATAAAACATGCATGGGGGCAGATGTATTAAGCTGGAGAAGGGATAAAGAAGTGATAAGTGGAAGGTGATAAAGCAACAGCCAGTCATTATAGATTTGAAAAATGACAGTTAGGAGCTGATTGGCTGGTGCGTTATCACCTTGCACTTATTACTTCTTTATCACTTCTCCAGGCTTAATACATCTGCCTTGTTGTGAAAGTAACAACCACCACAATGTCTGTGAAGTATGTCACAGTGAGCGCCCAGTGACTTACTGGTTCTGTCTATGGAAGAGGTCCCCAGTACTTGGCCTGGTCGCTGATGCTGCTGTTGGCTCCGACCCTGAGTGCTTGGGCAGCTGTGCAGGGTACAGACCCTCGGTGGCATTGTTTTTGTGGGACAGGCAGCCATGGAGCAGGAGACAGGCAAGACAGAGAAGGCAGTGGGATGAGCATGGTGCGGGCTGTAATTACTGTGAACTCTCTACCGAGTATTTATATATATATATATATATATATATATATATATATATATATACATATACACTGAAGGGTGGGAAGAGGTTTCTTCAGATGTCAACGACTGCATGGAGGGGTGGGTGGCAGCTCCTCCTGGAGACAGGGCAGCATGGGACACACACAGTGGAGGGCAGTTACCATGAGCAGGGGGGACAGTTACAGGTGAGTGCAGTTACAATGCAGGGGGGCAGATATAGGGTGCAGGAATGCAGTTGAAGGGGGGTGCAGTGGTATCACTTGCATTGGAGGCAGTTACAGTGTACAGTGGTGCATGTTACAGGGAGCAGGGGGTTACATGCAATGGGGGGCAATTACAAAGTACATGGGTGGAAGTTACAGGGTGAAGGAGTGGCAGTTGGAGGGGGTGCAATTACAATGTGCATTGGTGGCAGTTACAGGGAGCAGTTGCAGGCATTGCAATTAGAGGGTTCATGGGTCGTAGTTACAGGGATAACGGGCGGTAGTTACAGGGTCAGGGGGAGGTACAACGTGCAGGGGTGTCAGTTGTAGGGAGGTCAGTTAGAAGATGCACAGGTGGCAGTTACATAAATCTCATCACCATTCCGTCTCCCTCTACCTGCATCACATAGGGGGTCATACCGAGTTGATCGTATCTGTGCTAAATTAAGCACAGCTACGATCTTCTTCCCTGACATGCGGGGGGACGCCCAGCACAGGGCTAGTCCGCCCCGCATGTCAGTCCTTCCCCCCCTCGCAGAAGTGCAAAGGCATCGTACAGCGGTGATGCCTTTGCACTTCAAGAGTAGCTCCCGACCAGCGCAGCTTTAGCGTGCTGGCCGGGAGCTACTTATCGCTCCCCGGCCTGCAGCGGCTGCGTGTGACATCATGTAGCCGCTGTGGCCCGCCCCCCATTCGGTCCAACCACGCCCACACTGGCCGGACCACACCCACGAAACGGCGGCCAAACGCAGCTGTTCCGCCCCCTCCCGCCCAGCGATCGCCTCTGCCTGTCAATCAGGCAGAGGCGATCACATCTCTGCTACGGCCTTCGGCCGTCTGGCATGCGTAGGCGCCCTACAGTGCCGGTGCATGCGTAGCAGGGACCCGTTCGCTCTGCTGTGTTAAAAGAATGACCCCCATAGCCTTCACACAGAAATCACATAAACCAGCGTGTACTAAATGCATTCCCTCTAGGAATAAGGAATGGCATTTTCAATATATTTGTGTTTTTAATTAACACTGTGATTTTTAAGTGTACCAGGCTGTTGATTAAATCCAAATGCAAATGGGGTGGGGTTGGGTCACAGGTGCTGTAAATGGGGGGGTTGAAGCTGTGATGGGAGAGGACAGGTGAGGGTAGCCTGTGGGGAGGCGTGCGGGGGTGGTCGCAGGTGCCGCGAATGGGGTGGGGGGAGGTCACGGGTGCTGCAAATGGGGGGGATTGGAGCTGTGATGGGAGAGAGGACAGGTTAGAGTAGCCTGTGGGGCGGGGGTCGTGCGTGCCGCAAATGGGGGGCTTGGGGCTGTGACAGGAGAGGACAGCCTGTAGGGGGAAGGAGACGGGGGTGCTCACGAGTGCTGTGAATGTGGGGGGGGTCGCAGGTGCTGCAAATGGGGGGGGTTGGAGCTGTAATAGGAGAGAGAGGACAGGTTAGAGTAGCATGTGGGGGGAAAGGACGTGGGTGCCACAAATGGGGTGGTTGAAACTGTGATAGGAGAGAGAGGACAGGTGAGGGTAGCTTGTGGGGGGAGGCGGCGCGGGGTGGTCACGAGTGGGTGGGGGTGTTGGAGCTGTGATAGGAGAGAGAGGACAGGTGATGGTAGCAGCTTGTGAGGGGAGGGGGCACGGGGTGGTCACGTGTGGGTAGGGGGGATGGAGCTGTGATAGGAGAGAGAGGACAGGTGATGGTAGGTTGTGAAGGGAAGGTGGGGTGGGCACCGCATGTGGTGGAGTTGGAGCTGTGACAGGAGAGAGAGGACAGTTGAGGGTAGCTTGTGGGGGGTTGGGGGTGCGGGGTGGTCACGAGTACCGCAAATGGGGGGGGGGGGGGGGAGTCATGGGTGCCGCAAATGGGGGGGGGCAGAGTTGGATTAAGGCTTCAGGGGGCCCGGGGTACTTCAGACAGGGGGCCCAAAGATCTAAAACACACACATATATATATATATATATATATATATATATAAAATAAATAACCCAGAACCTAAACTTTAAGTACAGCCAGCCTTACTTTTTTGTTTACTTTGCTGGCAGGCTGCTGTCACAGATATAATAGGAGAGCTAGAGTTCCTCTCTCTCCAAACACTCCGCTGAGCGGGGGCTCCGAGTCCACACAACCCCCACTCACTTCATAATCTTCCTCCTAGTGCCCTGCAGCCTGCAAATGACTGAGCCGCAAACTACTGCTTCACAGATTATTGGACAGCTGAGCCGTCGCTCAGCTGTGCTGCCTATAGCCCCTTACAATCCAACCCGCTATTGGACAGCTGCTATTGCTGCCCAGGCTCAGCAGCCCTGCGTGGCATGCGCATAGGCGTGCACAACACATTACATTAGGGTGTGCACAACGGGAAAAAAAATTCTAGCTTCGTGGGCAGTACAGATGGCGTAATGGTTAGCATTACTGCTTCACAGCAGTTGTCGTTGTCAGTGGTTCAATCCCCACCATGGGCCTACCTGTGTGGAGTTTGTATATTCTTCCCATACTTGTGTAGGTTAATTTTAATTGGCTCCCAACAATATTAACCCTAGCGTGTGTGTGTGTGTGTGTGTGTGTGTGTGTGTGTGTGTGTGTGTGTGTGTGTGTGTACACATGTGATAGGGAATATAGAGTGTAAGCTCCACTGGGAAGGGACTGATGTGAATGGGTAAATATTCTCTGTAAAGCGCTGCGGAATATGTTTGCGCTATATAACTAACTGGTAATAAATAATAATAAATAAAACCAGTCAGGGTGAGAGTCTAGCATCACCCATAAGGTCCAACAGGAGGTACAACAATTCAATACAGCATATAGTCCATGGGGAACAAGCCACAGACTAGATCATGTCTAACAGGTCCTTATATATCCCACAAGCAATCAAAGTTTGGGGCCAAAATGTGGACCAATGTCCAACCTGGAACACACCTGGCATCATTTCCGGGTCTATATAAATAACTCTATGGGGGAGATGTACTAAGCAGTGAAAAAAGTGGAGAAGTGACCCAGTGGATACTTTGCCCATGGCTGCCCCTTTATACCTACTACATCAGATAAATCAGCCACCTGTGTATATATATAACTGCATGCAGAGAATCGCTCAGCATTGACCAAAAGAGAGTCACATTAGATAAGGTTAAAATGTATATTAGAGCACACGCCAGGAGTACTGCTCCTTAGATTACCCATCAGCGGCGAATATGCGGTGACATTGCTTCAGCATCGCTGGGACACAGACATCACTTGAGAACTCCATACAGCATTTGGGGAGCGCACGCCTGGCATCAGGAAGTACAGAATGATACAATTGTGGAGGCTTATGTACATATAATTTCTATAATGTATAAATATGTCATAATAAGTCAATACATTTTTAGGAGGGTGATATGATTATAAAAAAACATACATATTTTAACATATTGAACATATCAGATATATGTCTGTATATGTATGTGTTTATATATATATATATATATATATGTATGCATGTATGTGTGTATATATAGATATATATGTATCTGTGGATAGATAGATAGATAGATAGATAGATAGATAGATAGATAGATATGCAGTTAAAATCCCGACGGCCAGGATCCTGGCGCACAAGATACCCGCAATGGAATCGCAACAGACGACTGAATCCTGAATGGGAACAGAAGTTGAACACCGATGCCGGAATCCTGACCCTTAGGATCCTGAATGTCCAAACAACGGGGCAGGTAAGTACGCCGGGAATGGGAAGGGGTCAGGTTTACTCAACCTCCTGGGGAATTAGGGTTAGGATGCAGGAGGGAAGGTTAGGTTTAGGTTGCAGGGCGGGTTAGGCTGCGGTGGGGGGGGGGGGGGGGGGGGACGGTTAGGTTTAGGGTGCAGTGAAGGGGGTTCAGGTTTAGGCAACACCTGGCGAGGTTAGGGTTGGGCTGCGATGGTACTAGGGTTAGGGTTAAGGACCTAAAAGGGAGGGTTAGGATAGGGTAGAGAGAGGGTTAGAAGAATAGTTACTGGCTCTTGTTGGGATGCCGCTGATCACCAGCATCCAACCCTATTATAATATGTATACATATATAAAAGCTTCTTAATACTGTACATGTTAAAATAATAATGTTTTTCTAATCATATCACCCTCCTAAAATGTATGGAATTATTTTTACTTATATACTCCTTCTGCCTGGCCCCCTGCCCTCCTTTCCCTTGCAGACTGCAGCAGGTTACTTACATTACATTACAGAAGCCACGCTGAGAGACTTTACGTACAGTACTGCTGACAGCTGCTGCCCAAGGCCCTGCAGAGGCCACACCATGATTAAAAATAAATAGACAGCACAAGAGGAGCAACATGCTCCTCCACCTCCTCATGGCCTGGCACAGTGACTGAGAGAGCGCGGGGCGGGCGGGCGACGTGACGTCAGCACGTCACATCGGAACAGACATAGGAAGACACGGTGAGGCGGAGCCAGGAAGTTAATCTGCGGCCATGACTAACCCGATCGCTCACTGCAGACGTGTGTGAAGGGGGGGGGGGGGGCGGTGTTTTGCTAATACAGAGGGGAGCCGGGACAGCCGGCGCCCAGCTGCCTTCACTGCTTGTGGCACCGCAGTGGCCGTAACAGTGTCTGGCAGTGAAGTGGGGAGCAAGGAACACAGTACAGCCAGATCGGATCAGAGATCCGATCTGTGGCGGGGCTGCGGGGGCCCTTTTGAAAAGGGGGGCGGGGTACTTATCCTCGGGGCACCCCCCTTAATCCGGCTCTGGGGGGGGGGGGGGGGGTTGGAGCCGTGGATGAGGACTTGAGGAGGAAGCTTGGAGCTGTGGGGGGAATTGGAGGGAGGGAGGGAGTGTTGCGTTTGGTGCTGTGGAGAGCCAGGATCAGAGTGACATGAAGAGAGAGGCCACTCACTGCATGGCCATGTGTCACTGCGCTCTTCTGTCTGGGCGGCTACTAGCAGGGGACTGGAGGAGCTCTGTCTCGAGTCGCAAGAGAACAGCCTATTCTTGTGGCTGCAGAAGCGCAGAGCACTTCCCAGCTGCGCCCTGTGATAGGCCCCGACGGGCTGTCTATGCTTGTCAGATGCTCCTGGGGGCGTGGCCACATGCTGCATTCGGCCCCAGAGCCGAGCCGGCCTCCCGGGGAACGTCCCGGTAACTTCAATGGCCAATCCGGCCCTGCCTGTACGACACTAACTCACCCAACACAGAGCATCAGTGACCACTACATAATACAGAGCATCAGTGACCACTACATAATACAGAGAGCATCAGTGACCACTACATAATACAGAGAGCATCAGTGACCACTACATAACACAGAGCATCAGTGACCACTACATAACACAGAGCATCAGTGACCACTACATAATACAGAGCATCAGTGACCACTACATAATAGAGCATCAGTGACCACTACATAACACAGAGCATCAGTGACCACTACATAACACAGAGCATCAGTGACCACTACATAACACAGAGCATCAGTGACCACTACATAATACAGAGCATCAGTGACCACTACATAATACAGGGAGCATCAGTGACCACTACATAATACAGAGCATCAGTGACCACTACATAATTCAGGGAGCATTAGTGACCACTACATAATACAGAGCATCAGTGACCACTACATAATACAGGGAGCATTAGTGACCACTACATAATACAGAGCATCAGTGACCACTACATAATACAGAGAGCATCAGTGACCACTACATAATACAGAGCATCAGTGACCACTACATAATACAGGGAGCATCACTGACCACTACATAATACACGGAGCATTAGTGACCACTACATAATACAGAGAGCATCAGTGACCACTACATTACACAGAGCATCAGTGACCACTACATAATACAGAGCATCAGTGACCACTACATAATACAGAGCATCAGTGACCACTACATAATACAGAGCATCAGTGACCACTACATAACACAGAGCATCAGTGACCACTACATAACACAGAGCATCAGTGACCACTACATAATACAGAGCATCAGTGACCACTACATAACACAGAGCATCAGTGACCACTACATAACACAGAGCATCAGTGACCACTACATAATACAGAGCATCAGTGACCACTACATAATAGAGCATCAGTGACCACTACATAACACAGAGCATCAGTGACGACTACATAACACAGAGCATCAGTGACCACTACATAACACAGAGCATCAGTGACCACTACATAATACAGAGCATCAGTGACCACTACATAACACAGAGCATCAGTGACCACTACATAACACAGAGCATCAGTGACCACTACATAACACAGAGCATCAGTGACCACTACATAATACAGAGCATCAGTGACCACTACATAATACAGAGCATCAGTGACCATTACATAATACAGGGAGCATCAGTGACCACTAAATAATACAGAGAGCATCAGTGACCACTACATAATACAGAGAGCATCAGTGACCACTACATAATACAGGGAGCATCAGTGACCACTACATAATACAGGGAGCATCAGTGACCACTACATAATACAGAGAGCATCAGTGACCACTACATAATACAGAGCATCAGTGACCACTACATAATACAGGGAGCATCAGTGACCACTACATAATACAGAGCGCTTCAGTGACCACTACATAATACAGAGAGCATTAGTGACCACTGCATAATACAGAGCGCTTCAGTGACCACTACATAATACAGAGAGCATCAGTGACAACTACATAATACAGAGGGCTTCACTGACGCCATATAATACAGAGAGCATCATTGACCACTACATAATACAGGGAACATCAGTGACCACTACATAATACAGGGAGCATCAGTGACCACTACATAATACAGAGAGCATCAGTGACCACTACATAATACAGAGAGCATCAGTGACCACTACATAATACAGAGAGCATCAGTGACCACTACATAATACAGAGCATCAGTGACCACTACATAATACAGAGAGCATCATTGAACACTACATAATACAGAGAGCATCAGTGACAACTACATAATACAGAGAGCATCAGTGACCACTACATAATACAGGGAGCGTCAGTGACCACTACATAATACAGAGAGCATCAGTGACCACTACATAATACAGGGAGCATCAGTGACCACTACATAATACAGAGCATCAGTGACCACTACATAATTCAGGGAGCATTAGTGACCACTACATAATACAGAGAGCATCAGTGACCACTACATAATACAGAGGGCTTCACTGACGCCATATAATACAGAGAGCATCAGTGACCACTACATAATACAGGGAACATCAGTGACCACTACATAATACAGAGAGCATCAGTGACCACTACATAATACAGAGAGCATCAGTGACCACTACATAATACAGAGAGCATCAGTGACCACTACATAATACAGAGAGCATCAGTGACCACTACATAATACAGAGAGCATCACTGACCACTACATAATACAGAGAGCATCACTGACCACTACATAATACAGAGCATCAGTGACCACTACATAATACAGAGAGCATCATTGAACACTACATAATACAGAGAGCATCAGTGACCACTACATAATACAGAGAGCATCAGTGACAACTACATAATACAGAGAGCATCAGTGACCACTACATAATACAGGGAGCATCAGTGACCACTACATAATACAGAGAGCATCAGTGACCACTACATAATACAGGGAACATCAGTGACCACTACATAATACAGAGCATCAGTGACCACTACATAATTCAGGGAGCATTAGTGACCACTACATAATACAGAGAGCATCAGTGACCACTACATAATACAGAGGGCATCAGTGACCACTACATAATACAGAGAGCATCACTGACCACTACATAATACAGAGCATCAGTGACCACTACATAATACAGAGAGCATCATTGAACACTACATAATACAGAGAGCATCAGTGACCACTACATAATACAGAGGGCATCAGTGACCACTACATAATACAGAGAGCATCACTGACCACTACATAATACAGAGCATCAGTGACCACTACATAATACAGAGAGCATCATTGAACACTACATAATACAGAGAGCATCAGTGACCACTACATAATACAGGGAGCATCAGTGACCACTACATAATAGAGAGCATCAGTGACCACTACATAATACAGAGAGCATCAGTGACCACTACATAATACAGAGAGCATCAGTGACCACTACATAATACAGAGAGCATCATTGACCACTACATAATACAGAGAGCATCAGTGACCACTACATAATACAGAGGGCTTCACTGACACCATATAATACAGAGAGCATCAGTGACCACTACATAATACAGGGAGCGTCAGTGACCACTACATAATACAGAGAGCATCAGTGACCACTACATAATACAGAGAGCATCAGTGACCACTACATAATACAGGGAGCATCAGTGACCACTACATAATAGAGAGCATCAGTGACCACTACATAATACAGAGAGCATCAGTGACCACTACATAATACAGAGAGCATCAGTGACCACTACATAATACAGAGAGCATCATTGACCACTACATAATACAGAGAGCATCAGTGACCACTACATAATACAGAGGGCTTCACTGACACCATATAATACAGAGAGCATCAGTGACCACTACATAATACAGGGAACATCAGTGACCACTACATAATACAGGGAGCATCAGTGACCACTACATAATACAGAGAGCATCAGTGACCACTGCATAATACAGAGAGCATCAGTGACCACTACATAATACAGAGAGCATCATTGACCACTACATAATACAGAGGGCTTCACTGACACCATATAATACAGAGAGCATCAGTGACCACTACATAATATAGAGAACATCAGTGACCACTACATAATACAGGGAGCGTCAGTGACCACTACATAATACAGAGAGCGTCAGTGACCACTACATAATACAGAGAGCATCAGTGACCACTACATAATACAGGGAGCATCAGTGACCACTACATAATACAGGGAGCATCAGTGACCACTACATAATACAGAGAGCATCAGTGACCACTACATAATACAGAGAGCATCATTGACCACTACATAATTCAGAGAGCATCAGTGACCACTACATAATACAGAGGGCTTCACTGACACCATATAATACAGAGAGCATCAGTGACCACTACATAATACAGGGAACATCAGTGACCACTACATAATACAGGGAGCATCAATGACCACTACATAATACAGAGAGCATCAGTGACCACTACTAATACAGAGAGCATCAGTGACCACTACATAATACAGAGAGCATCTGTGACCACTACATAATACAGAGAGCATCATTGACCACTACATAATACAGAGCATCAGTGACCACTACATAATTCAGGGAGCATTAGTGACCACTGCATAATACAGAGCGCTTCAGTGACCACTACATAATACAGAGAGCTTCAGTGACCACTACATAATACAGAGAGCATCAGTGACCACTACATAATACAGGGAGCGTCAGTGACCACTACATAATACAGAGAGCATCAGTGACCACTACATAATACAGAGAGCATCAGTGACCACTACATAATACAGGGAGCATCAGTGACCACTACATAATAGAGAGCATCAGTGACCACTACATAATACAGAGAGCATCAGTGACCACTACATAATACAGAGAGCATCAGTGACCACTACATAATACAGAGAGCATCATTGACCACTACATAATACAGAGAGCATCAGTGACCACTACATAATACAGAGGGCTTCACTGACACCATATAATACAGAGAGCATCAGTGACCACTACATAATACA
This sequence comes from Pseudophryne corroboree, assembly GCF_028390025.1. Lineage (NCBI taxonomy): Eukaryota > Metazoa > Chordata > Amphibia > Anura > Myobatrachidae > Pseudophryne > Pseudophryne corroboree. The sequence goes on from NC_086454.1 coordinate 341,840,844, forward strand.
GGGAGCATCAGTGACCACTACATAATACAGGGAGCATCAGTGACCACTACATAATACAGAGAGCATCAGTGACCACTACATAATACAGAGCATCAGTGACCACTACATAATACAGGGAGCATCAGTGACCACTACATAATACAGAGCGCTTCAGTGACCACTACATAATACAGAGAGCATTAGTGACCACTGCATAATACAGAGCGCTTCAGTGACCACTACATAATACAGAGAGCATCAGTGACAACTACATAATACAGAGGGCTTCACTGACGCCATATAATACAGAGAGCATCATTGACCACTACATAATACAGGGAACATCAGTGACCACTACATAATACAGGGAGCATCAGTGACCACTACATAATACAGAGAGCATCAGTGACCACTACATAATACAGAGAGCATCAGTGACCACTACATAATACAGAGAGCATCAGTGACCACTACATAATACAGAGCATCAGTGACCACTACATAATACAGAGAGCATCATTGAACACTACATAATACAGAGAGCATCAGTGACAACTACATAATACAGAGAGCATCAGTGACCACTACATAATACAGGGAGCGTCAGTGACCACTACATAATACAGAGAGCATCAGTGACCACTACATAATACAGGGAGCATCAGTGACCACTACATAATACAGAGCATCAGTGACCACTACATAATTCAGGGAGCATTAGTGACCACTACATAATACAGAGAGCATCAGTGACCACTACATAATACAGAGGGCTTCACTGACGCCATATAATACAGAGAGCATCAGTGACCACTACATAATACAGGGAACATCAGTGACCACTACATAATACAGAGAGCATCAGTGACCACTACATAATACAGAGAGCATCAGTGACCACTACATAATACAGAGAGCATCAGTGACCACTACATAATACAGAGAGCATCAGTGACCACTACATAATACAGAGAGCATCACTGACCACTACATAATACAGAGAGCATCACTGACCACTACATAATACAGAGCATCAGTGACCACTACATAATACAGAGAGCATCATTGAACACTACATAATACAGAGAGCATCAGTGACCACTACATAATACAGAGAGCATCAGTGACAACTACATAATACAGAGAGCATCAGTGACCACTACATAATACAGGGAGCATCAGTGACCACTACATAATACAGAGAGCATCAGTGACCACTACATAATACAGGGAACATCAGTGACCACTACATAATACAGAGCATCAGTGACCACTACATAATTCAGGGAGCATTAGTGACCACTACATAATACAGAGAGCATCAGTGACCACTACATAATACAGAGGGCATCAGTGACCACTACATAATACAGAGAGCATCACTGACCACTACATAATACAGAGCATCAGTGACCACTACATAATACAGAGAGCATCATTGAACACTACATAATACAGAGAGCATCAGTGACCACTACATAATACAGAGGGCATCAGTGACCACTACATAATACAGAGAGCATCACTGACCACTACATAATACAGAGCATCAGTGACCACTACATAATACAGAGAGCATCATTGAACACTACATAATACAGAGAGCATCAGTGACCACTACATAATACAGGGAGCATCAGTGACCACTACATAATAGAGAGCATCAGTGACCACTACATAATACAGAGAGCATCAGTGACCACTACATAATACAGAGAGCATCAGTGACCACTACATAATACAGAGAGCATCATTGACCACTACATAATACAGAGAGCATCAGTGACCACTACATAATACAGAGGGCTTCACTGACACCATATAATACAGAGAGCATCAGTGACCACTACATAATACAGGGAGCGTCAGTGACCACTACATAATACAGAGAGCATCAGTGACCACTACATAATACAGAGAGCATCAGTGACCACTACATAATACAGGGAGCATCAGTGACCACTACATAATAGAGAGCATCAGTGACCACTACATAATACAGAGAGCATCAGTGACCACTACATAATACAGAGAGCATCAGTGACCACTACATAATACAGAGAGCATCATTGACCACTACATAATACAGAGAGCATCAGTGACCACTACATAATACAGAGGGCTTCACTGACACCATATAATACAGAGAGCATCAGTGACCACTACATAATACAGGGAACATCAGTGACCACTACATAATACAGGGAGCATCAGTGACCACTACATAATACAGAGAGCATCAGTGACCACTGCATAATACAGAGAGCATCAGTGACCACTACATAATACAGAGAGCATCATTGACCACTACATAATACAGAGGGCTTCACTGACACCATATAATACAGAGAGCATCAGTGACCACTACATAATATAGAGAACATCAGTGACCACTACATAATACAGGGAGCGTCAGTGACCACTACATAATACAGAGAGCGTCAGTGACCACTACATAATACAGAGAGCATCAGTGACCACTACATAATACAGGGAGCATCAGTGACCACTACATAATACAGGGAGCATCAGTGACCACTACATAATACAGAGAGCATCAGTGACCACTACATAATACAGAGAGCATCATTGACCACTACATAATTCAGAGAGCATCAGTGACCACTACATAATACAGAGGGCTTCACTGACACCATATAATACAGAGAGCATCAGTGACCACTACATAATACAGGGAACATCAGTGACCACTACATAATACAGGGAGCATCAATGACCACTACATAATACAGAGAGCATCAGTGACCACTACTAATACAGAGAGCATCAGTGACCACTACATAATACAGAGAGCATCTGTGACCACTACATAATACAGAGAGCATCATTGACCACTACATAATACAGAGCATCAGTGACCACTACATAATTCAGGGAGCATTAGTGACCACTGCATAATACAGAGCGCTTCAGTGACCACTACATAATACAGAGAGCTTCAGTGACCACTACATAATACAGAGAGCATCAGTGACCACTACATAATACAGGGAGCGTCAGTGACCACTACATAATACAGAGAGCATCAGTGACCACTACATAATACAGAGAGCATCAGTGACCACTACATAATACAGGGAGCATCAGTGACCACTACATAATAGAGAGCATCAGTGACCACTACATAATACAGAGAGCATCAGTGACCACTACATAATACAGAGAGCATCAGTGACCACTACATAATACAGAGAGCATCATTGACCACTACATAATACAGAGAGCATCAGTGACCACTACATAATACAGAGGGCTTCACTGACACCATATAATACAGAGAGCATCAGTGACCACTACATAATACAGGGAACATCAGTGACCACTACATAATACAGGGAGCATCAGTGACCACTACATAATACAGAGAGCATCAGTGACCACTACATAATACAGAGAGCATCAGTGACCACTACATAATACAGAGAGCATCATTGACCACTACATAATACAGAGGGCTTCACTGACACCATATAATACAGAGAGCATCAGTGACCACTACATAATATAGAGAACATCAGTGACCACTACATAATACAGGGAGCGTCAGTGACCACTACATAATACAGAGAGCATCAGTGACCACTACATAATACAGAGAGCATCAATGACCGCTACATAATACAGAGAGCATCAGTGACCGCTACATAATACAGAGAGCATCAGTGACTGCTACATAATGTAGAAAGCATCAGTGACCACTACATAATACAGAGAGCATCAGTGACCGCTACATTAAACAGAGAGCACCAGTGACTGCTACATAATACAGAGACCATCAGTGACCGCTACATTATACAGAGAGCACCAGTGACTGCTACATAATACAGAGAGCTTCAGTGATCACTACATAATACAGAGAGCATCAGTGACCGCTACATAATACAGAGAGCATCAGTGACCGCTGCATAATACAGAGAGCATCAGTGACCACTACATAATGCAGAGGGCTTCACTGATGCCATATAATACAGAGCATCAATGACGCCATATAGTACAGAGAGCATCAGTGATGCCATATACCGAAAGCGTTAGTGACGCCATATAATACAGAGAGCACCAGTGATGCTATATAATACATAGAGCATCTGTGATGCCATATAATAGAGTGTCAGTGATGCCATATAATAGAGAGCACCAGTGATGCCTTGTAATACAGAGAGCGTCAGTGATGCCATATAATACAGAGAGCATCTGTGATGCCATATAATACAGAGAGCATCTGTGATGCCATATAATACAGAGAGCGCCAGGGACGCCATATAATACAGAGAGCGCCAGTGACATCATATAACACAGAGAGCACCAGTGATGCCATATAATACAGAAAGCATCTGTGACACTATATAATACAGAAAGCACCAGTGACGCTATATAATACAGAGAGCATCAGTGACACCATATAATACCGAAGTGGAATTTTTGAAGAGGGAATGAAAAAGTGAAGGTTGCAAGCACTCCGGAAAAGGGGGCGTGGTCACTCAAAATTGGGCGTGTCCTTCAGTGTAGTAGGTCCCCTTATACTATCTAGTACTGGTGCCCCTTTCACATTATAGCACCCGGTATGAGCCGAAATTCACATAGCACCCAGTATGAGATGAAATTCACATTATAGCACATGGTATGAGCTGAAATTCACATTACAGCACACAAGATGAGCCAAAATTCACATTAAAGCTCACAGAATGAGCCGAAATTCACATTATAGCACACAGGATGAGCCGAAATTCACATTCGGAGGAGGGGTAGCAATGTATGTAAAAAATGCCATAAATACTACATTAATACAAAGTATTGAAGAAAAAACTGAGGCCCTTTGGGTGACCATAGAAACAGGGGAAAAGTTGATTATTCGTATTGGCGTGATATACAGGCCACCAGGTCAGGAAGAGGAACTTGACAAGAACCTATTGCAGGACATAACTAAAATTGCATTAAAAGGAGAGGTAATAATCATGGGAGACTTTAATCTTCCTGATGTAAACTGGGAGGTGTCTGTTGCTAGTTCCGCTAGAAGTAGGATTTTAAATTCCCTTCAGGGAGCATCCCTCCACCAATTGGTGAGGGAGCCCACTCGGAAAGCCGCAATATTAGACTTAATACTTACAAATGGAGACAGATTATCGGACATAAAAGTGGGTGAAAACCTGGGATCCAGTGATCATCAAGCAGTATGGTTCAGCATTAAGACAGAGACTGACTCGTCCCATACAAAAACAAAGGTGTTGGATTTTAGGAAGGCTGATTTTGTAGGGATGGGAAAATGTGTAAGCGATTCTTTGGCAGAGTGGAGGAACTTGGAAACAGTGCAGGAGAGGTGGGAAACATTCAAATGTGCAATATTGAAGGCAACAGACCTTTGTATCAAAACTATTAGGAAAAACACAAGGAAAAGGAAGCCAGTGTGGTTTGCAAAAGAAGTAGCAAATATTGTGAGAGCAAAAAAGATGGCTTTTAGGAAATATAAGTAGACACAAAATAATGAAGACAAAAAGATATATCTTGTTAGACAGAAGGAGACAAAGAAGGTAATCAGATGTGCAAAGGCACAAGCTGAGGAGAAAATGGCCCAATCAGTGGGTAAAGGAGGCAAAACTTTTTTTTAGGTATATAAGCGAAAAGAGAAAAACAAAAGGCGGAATTATAAAACTAAAGACGGACACTGGGAGTCTTGGTGAAGGAGACAATTTAATAGCAGATCATCTTAATGATTATTTTTGCTCAGTATTTACTACTGAAAGAGAGGGGAAGGGGCCACAGTTAAGTTGCAGGGATATTCAGGAAAATGAAACAAGTACATTTACAGAGGAGAAGGTCCTAACAGAACTCTCAAAGCTGAAAGTGGACAAATCTATGGGGCCAGATGGGATACATCCAAGGATACTAAAAGAACTTAAAGAGGTGCTGGTAGCACCATTGACAGAATTATTCAACCAGTCATTAGCTACAGGAGTAATTCCAGGGGACTGGAAAAGAGCAAACGTATTCCCACTGCACAAAAGTGGAAGCAAGGAAGAGGCAAACAACTACAGACCAGTGAGTCTTACATCAGTAGTAGGGAAATTGATGGAAACACTCTTAAAAGAAAGAGTTGTAGATTATCTCAAATCCGGCAATTTACTGGATCCCAAACAGCATGGATTCACTGGGGGGAGATCATGTCAAACAAATCTTATTGACTTTTTTGATTATGTGACTAAAGTGATGGATAAAGTTGGAGCCATGGATATAGCTTATCTAGACTTTAGTAAGGCTTTTGACACAGTTCCACATCGCAGACTGTTAAATAAACTTAAAAGTTTGGGATTGGATATTAGGATTATTGAATGGATAAGATCTTGGTTGAAGGATAGAAAACAGAGAGTTGTGGTAAATGGAGTGCATTCACAGGAGGGAAATGTTACCAGTGGAGTACCCCAGGGATCTGTACTTGGACCAGTGCTTTTTAATATCTTTATTGGTGACATTGCAAATGGCATTAAAGGGAAAGTATGCCTTTTTGCAGATGACACAAAGGTATGCAACAGGGTAGACACACCAGGTGGGGTAAAACAAATGATTGAGGATCTAGGTAGACTAGAGGAATGGTCAAGAGTCTGGCAATTACAGTTTAATGCCAAAAAATGCAAAATCATGCACTTGGGTCTCAAAAATCCTAAAGCTAAATACAGTATTAATGGCACTATACTGGAAACTACTGAGGAGGAAAGGGATCTAGGAGTCACTATTTCAGATGACTTAACGGCAGGTAAGCAATGTAACAAGGCAATGAGGAAGGCTAGTCAGATGCTTGGCTGCATTGGGAGAGGAATCAGCAGCAGAAAGAAAGAAGTAATAATGCCACTGTATAGGTCATTGGTACGGCCTCATCTAGAATACTGTATTCAGTTCTGGAGGCCATATCTTCAAAAAGGATATTAATACATTAGAAACTGTACAAAGGAGGGCAACTAAAATGGTGCATGGCCTACATCACAAAACATACCCAGAAAGACTAAGAAATCTCAATATGTATAGTTTGGAGCAGAGAAGGGAAAGAGGGAACATGATAGAAACTTTCAAATATATCAAGGGTTTTAACAAAGTCCAGGAGGGAAACATTCTCCAAATGAAGAGAAGCAATAGGACACAAGGACATGCACTGAGACTGGAGGGGGGAGGTTCAGGGGAAATTTGCGGAAAAATTATTTCACAGAAAGGGTAGTGGACAAGTGGAATAGCCTCCCATCAGAGGTGGTAGAGGCTAAGACAGTAGAGCAATTCAAACATGCATGGGATAGACATAAGGATATCCTTACAAAGAAATAAGGATCAAATAAGGTTATGTCAGGTCTCTGGGTTTGTCTGTCCCCGGCGGGAGCACTAGTGGGTCAGTGTTGGTGCGATGTACAAAGCGGGGAGGCAATATGAAAGTCCGGCGCATAAGCGCAGATGTTTATTACACAGGCATCACAGAGTAGATGGTATAGCAGTGAATGACAAACTGAAACCAGGCAATAAAATAACCGTGATTGGTAATTGAATCCAAAACAACGGAAAGTCTCTTGCAACAGAAATATAAAGTGACTTGATGCTGAATGTGAATGAAATAAACAAAACTCCGGTAGAACTTGAAAAACACACAGTCTCTGAATAACAAAGTCCTTATGGCCTCACTAGGCCCAAGCAGGAGACAGTCTCTATGCAATGAGATGATATACTTGCAGAGAAGCACAGATGGTATGCAATTAGCAGTGCACAGGTAGAAATGAATGCAACACCTGAGGAGAGTCTCTTACTGCTTGATGAGCTGGTAACTGGCTGTGGATGAAGTCTGAAGAAAACAGGAGAGCTGAAGTGAGATGAGGCGACAGGAGGTAACCACGAGGAATCACTGGGAACAGGAACGCAGGAGTCCGGAGAACAAGGCACACGGTATGTGACTCGTTGTCTGAGGCAATGTGAGTGAGCCACGGACTGGGAGTTATACCCATGGCTCTGCAGTGATTGGTCACTGAACTCTGGGTGGAGACACAGTGCTGGATAGCACACCTGGATCAGCTGAGTGCAGGAGTCATGGCAACAACTTCACAGGCAGGACGCCGGCACGCAGCAGAATGCACACAGGACCGGACTCAGGGGAACTCAGCAATGCGGAAGATGACGCTTGCGGTCCACACACACCTGCAGCCGTAACTGGGGCCATGACCTCCGGAGGCCTGCACACCAGCGCGCTGGTAGGTGAGACGTAGCAGAGCGCCGATTCCTGACATTACCCCCTCCTTTATGGGTGGGCACCGAACACCCACGAGGCTTGGCAGGGAAGAGTCTGTGGAAAGCTTGAACCAACCGTGGAGCATGGACATCCGTGGCGTTTACCCAACTCCTCTCTTCAGGACCATATCCAGACCAGTCAATCAGGTATTGTAAATGACCATAACGATGTCGAGAGTCTAAGATCTTTTCCACCTCGTATTCCACGCCCCGATGAGTTTGTACCTTTGGAGCTGCTGGAAGCGTTCTCTGGAAACGATTGAGAATTAGTGGTCTGAGGAGAGAAATATGGAATGAGTTGGGAACTTTCAAATAAGCAGGCAGTTTTAACTTATAAGCCACTGGATTAATAACACTTTCCACCGGGAATGGCCCAATAAACCGTGGAGCAAATTTCATTGATGGAACTCTGAGACGGAGATTTCGGGTAGATAACCAGACTTTGTCGCCCGGTTTTAAACTAGGAACTGCTCGTCTCTTTCTATCAGCAAACATTTTATACCGTTGAGAAACTTTTTAAGAGATAAATGAATCTTCTTCCAAATCTGAGCGAACCGCTGGAGAGCAGAAGCAGCCGCAGGCACATCTACGACGGGTAACTCCTGGAAATCAGGTACTCTAGGATGCTGTCCATAAACTGCAAAAAAAGGAGTTGTATCTGTGGAAGTATGATAACGAAAATTATGAGCAAACTCTGCCCAGGGCAATAATTCTACCCAGTCATCCTGTGAAGAAGAGATATACAGTCTCAAATAGGTCTCAAGTTCTTGATTTACCCTCTCTGTCTGCCCATTTGTTTGAGGGTGATAGGCTGTAGAGAATTTCAGTTTTACTTGTAGCGCAGAGCACAGAGCCCTCCAGAACTTGGCCACAAACTGTACACCTCGGTCAGATATAATTTCTGTTGGAAGTCCATGTAACCTAAATATTTCGTGACAAAACAACTGTGCCAATTTTGGAGCAGAGGGTAACCCCATGAGTGGAATGAAGTGCGCCATTTTGGAAAACCTATCGACTACTACCCAGACAGTGTCATACCCTTTGGATGGAGGGAGATCTGAAATAAAATCCATCGATAAGTGAGACCAAGGGCGCCTGGGAATGGAATTGGGTAACAATTGGCCTGCGGGAGCCTGACGAGAAACTTTATGCTGAGCACATTTGGGACATGAAGCTATAAATTCCTGAATATCTATTTTCATTCGTGGCCACCAATACGTTTGGGACAGGAACTTGAAAGTCTTGAGAACCCCAGGGTGACCATTAAATTTGGACGTATGAGCCCAGGACAGGAGATTTGAACGAAGCTCTGGAGAGACAAACATCTTGCCTGGAGGTGGAACTTGCGACACCCCTGTAGCTGCGAAAACCACAGGATTTAATATTGGTCGAGCAGCCTGTTCTGAAGATTCCTCATTTGAGCTCATAGAGCGAGACAAAGCATCTGCTTTAACGTTTTGTGAGCCAGGTCTAAACATTAACTTAAAGTCAAAACGGGAAAAGAATAGGGCCCACCTTGCTTGCCGAGGATTCAGGCACTGCGCAGCTTTCAGGTAAAGAAGGTTCTTGTGATCCGTGTAGATGGTAATAGGGAATCTCGTACCCTCCAGCAGATACCTCCATTCTTCAAGGGCCAATTTGATTGCCAACAGCTCCTGGTCACCGATGGTATAATTAATTTCAGCGGGTGAAAACCTACGGGAGAAAAACCCACAAGGGTGAGTCTTACCATCAACGCCCACCTGGGACAGGACTGCGCCCATGCCAACCGTTGAGGCATCTACTTCCAGGATGAAGGCTTTATTGACATCCGGCTGTTGTAACACAGGAGCTGAAATAAAAGCTTGTTTTATTTTATGAAAAGCAGACAGTGCAGCGTCAGACCATTGGGAAGGATTCCCCCCTTTCCGGGTAAGGCAGGTGATTGGAGCAATTAACGTAGAGAAGCCTTTAATAATCTTTCTGTAGTAATTAGCAAAGCCTATGAAACGTTGAACTGACTTGAGTGTTGTTGGAAGGGCCCAGCTCTCTATAGCTTCCAGTTTAGCTGGGTCCATTTGAAGATCTGTTCCGGAAATAATGTATCCCAAGAAAGGTATTGAAGAAGCTTCAAATGTGCATTTGGACAGCTTGCCATACAGATGATTCTGTCGAAGACGTCGAAGAACCTCTTTTACTTGTTGGCGATGAGAGACCAAATCACGAGAAAATATCAAGATGTCATCGAGGTATACTACCACACATTTATACAGAAGATCTCTGAATACTTCGTTGACAAAGTTCTGAAACACGGCCGGGGCGTTACTCAAGCCGAAGGGCATCACTAGATATTCATAGTGGCCGTCACGAGTATTGAAGGCGGTTTTCCACTCATCACCACTTCGAATCCTGATAAGATTATAAGCCCCGCGAAGATCCAGTTTCGTGAAGATGGACGCACCTCTAACTCTGTCGAACAACTCTGTGATGAGAGGTAACGGGTAGCTATTTTTAATCGTGATGTCATTTAAACCCCGATAATCGATACAGGGGCGTAGTCCTCCATCTTTCTTCTTGACGAAGAAGAATCCAGCACCAGCTGGAGAAGAGGATGGACGGATGAACCCTTTCTGTAAATTTTCTTTAATGTGTACACTCATTGCTTGGGTCTCTGGAACTGAAAGAGGGTATGTACGCCCTCTAGGCGGCTTGCTTCCTGGAACCAAATCAATGGGACAATCCCACTCTCGATGGGGAGGCAAGACATCCACTGCTTTCTCACTGAAGACGTCAGTGAATTCCTGATAGGCCTCCGGAAGGCCAGACTGAGACTTTACACTTGAAGACTTGATTGGAAGTACTTGAGCCAGACATGACTGATGACAAGAGGAACTCCATGCTGTTAACTGTAATGTAGACCAGTCAAATTGCGGATTGTGTAATTGAAGCCAAGGCATACCCAGTACGATCTCATAGCCAGCTTTAGGTATAACCAGGAACTCAATAAGCTCGGAATGCAGGAAGCCTACCCCCAGCACCACTGGCTTGGTTTGCTGAATGATGGAACCTTCAGGAATACGGCTTCCGTCCACGGCTGTGAGATATACTGGACGACACAGTTTAGACACTGGGAGATGAAGTCTATCCACTGCAGCTTGTGTGATAAAATTCCCAGCAGCACCACAATCCACTAAGGCGGACAGAGACTGGAGTCCATCTGGTATTTCCAAGGTGACAGGTAATGTAAGGTCTTGAAAGGAAGGAGCTTTATTCAAGGTCCCTAACTTGACTCCTCCTCTACAAGTTAGGACCTGGCGTTTCCCGACCGAGCAGGACAGGAACCAATCAGATGACCAGCAGCAGCACAATAGAGACAGTCTTTCCTTTAATCTTCTGGACCGCTCCTCAGGTGTTAAACGAAACTTGTTTACCTGCATGGGTTCATCAGCAATAATAGGTAGAGACTGTACAGGAGGCATAGCTCGGTGCTTGCGAAGATCACCTCGAGAGCGTTCACAGGCTCGCTCGCGTAAACGTAGATCCAACTTGACGCATAGAGAAATTAGAGCTTCCAGTTGCTCAGGTAAGTCTCGGGTAGTCAGCTCATCCTTTATGCGGTCAGAGAGACCATGCCAGAAGGCGGCAACCAATGCCTGGTTGTTCCACTTTACCTCTGATGCCAATGTCTGGAACTGGATAACGTACTGACCCACAGTACGTGTTCCCTGGCGGATCTGAAGGAGGTCTGAAGAGGCAGAGGTCGTACGCCCAGGTTCGTCAAAGATGCGTCGGAATGTGGCAACAAACTCTGTATAGTTGTTCAATAAAGCATCTGCTCGCTCCCACAGCGGAGAGACCCAGTTCAGGGCAGAGCCGGCTAAAAGAGAAACAATATAAGCAACCTTTGTTCTAGGTGTTGGAAAGTTCTGTGGTTGCAATTCAAAATGAACCTCGCATTGATTCAAAAATCCACGACACATCTTAGCATTATCATCAAATTTACTTGGAGTAGGTAGATGGATGCGAGACATTGGAACAGGAGCAACTGGAGAACTAGAAACTGTGGAACTAGGAACAGGAGCAGAAACTGATGAAGACACTGAAGAAACTGAAGTTGGAAATGTCTGTTGCAGAGTATCTAAACGGGAAGACATTTCTTGCAGAAATTGTATAATCTGCTGCTGCGCAGCCTCTTGACCATCTAGTCGTGACACTAAGCCTTGGAGTGTCCCTGACTCCACACTCTGACCACCGTCCGGGTCCATGGGCCTCAGACAAACTGTCAGGTCTCTGGGTTTGTCTGTCCTCGGCGGGAGCACTAGTGGGTCAGTGTTGGTGCGATGTACAAAGCGGGGAGGCAATATGAAAGTCCGGCGCTTAAGCGCAGATGTTTATTACACAGGCATCACAGAGTAGATGGTATAGCAGTGAATGACAAACTGAAACCAGGCAATAAAATAACAGTGATTGGTAATTGAATCCAAAACAACGGAAAGTCTCTTGCAACAGAAATATAAAGTGACTTGATGCTGAATGTGAATGAAATAAACAAAACTCCGGCAGAACTTGCAAAACACACAGTCTCTAACAAAGTCCTTATGGCCTCACTAGGCCCAAGCAGGAGACAGTCTCTATGCAATGAGATGATATACTTGCAGAGAAGCACAGATGGTATGCAATTAGCAGTGCACAGGTAGAAATGAATGCAACACCTGAGGAGAGTCTCTTACTGCTTGATGAGCTGGTAACTGGCTGTGGATGAAGTCTGAAGAAAACAGGAGAGCTGAAGTGAGATGAGGCGACAGGTGGTAACCACGAGGAATCACTGGGAACAGGAACGCAGGAGTCCGGAGAACAAGGCACACGGTATGTGACTCGTTGTCTGAGGCAATGTGAGTGAGCCACGGACTGGGAGTTATACCCATGGCTCTGCAGTGATTGGTCACTGAACTCTGGGTGGAGACACAGTGCTGGATAGCACACCTGGATCAGCTGAGTGCAGGAGTCATGGCAACAACTTCACAGGCAGGACGCCGGCACGCAGCAGAATGCACACAGGACCGGACTCAGGGGAACTCAGCAATGCGGAAGATGACGCTTGCGGTCCACACACACCTGCAGCCGTAACTGGGGCCATGACCTCCGGAGGCCTGCACACCAGCGCGCTGGTAGGTGAGACGTAGCAGAGCGCCGATTCCTGACAGGTTAGAGATAAAAAGTAATATTAAAAAAAAAGGGGCAGACTAGATGGGCCAAGTGGTTCTTATCTGCCGACAAATTCTATGTTTCTATGTTTCTATAGATATAGATATATATACACTGCTTAAAAAATAAAGGGAGCACTAAAATAACACATCCTAGATCTGAATGAATTAAATATTCTTATTAAATACTTTGTTCTTTACATAGTTGAATGTGCTGACAACAAAATTACACAAAAATCAATCAATGGAAATCAAATTTATTAACCCATGGAGGTCTGGATTTGGAGTCACACTCAAAATTAAAGTGGAAAAACACACTACAGGCTGATACAACTTTGATGTAATGTCACTAAACAAAGTCAAAATGAGGCTCAGTAGTGTGTGTGGCCTCCACGTGCCTGTATGACCTCCCTACAATGCCTGGGCATGCTCGTTTGTGGCTTGCTGGAGGTCATCTTGCAGGGCTCTGGCAGTGCTCCTCCTGTTCCTCCTTGCACAAAGCGGAGGTAGCGGTCCTGCTGCTGGGTTGTTACCCTCCTACTGCCTCCTCCACGTCTCCTGATGTACTGGCCTGTCTCTCCTGGTAGCGCCTCCATGCTCTGGACACTACGCTGACAGACACAGCAAACCTTCTTGCCACAGCTCGCATTGATGTGCCATCCTGGATGAGCTGCACTACCTGAGCCACTTGTGTGGGTTGTAGACTCCGTCTCATGCTACCACTAGAGTGAAAGCACCTCCAGCTTTCAAAAGTGACTAAAACATCAGCCAGAAAGCATAGGTGCTGAGAAGTGGTCTGTGGTCACCACCTGCAGAACAACTCCTTTATCGGGGGTGTCTTGCTAATTGCCTATAATTTCCACCTGTTGTCTATTCCATTTGCACAACAGCATGTGAAATTGATTGTCAATCAGTGTTGTTTCCTAAGTGGACAGTTTGATTTCACAGAAGTGTGATTGACTTGGAGTTACATTGTGTTGTTTAAGTGTTCCCTTTATTTATTTGAGCAGTGTAAATACACACACACACACACACACACACACACACTCTCATATATATATATACACACACACACACACACACACACATACACACATGAAACACATACACAGAAAATACATAATTATACACAAACACAATGAACACATACACACATAAATATACACAGATAGAAAATATACACACAAACATTATGTACACAAACACACACTTACACTGTCTGTCACCACCACTGTGTCCTCCTCCAGCGGTCCAGCGCCGGACACACACGTACACACGCATACTCCTGCTTACCCTTCCAGCGCCGGACACACACATACACACACAAACACATGCATATTCCTGCTTAGCCCTCCAAGTGTACAAACACACACACTTCTGCTTACCCCTCCAAGCCGGACACACACACACACACACACGCATATTCCTGCTTAGCCCTCCAAGTGTACAAACACACACACTTCTGCTTACCCCTCCAAGCCGGACACACACACACACACACACACACACACACACACACACCAGGGACATGCGGTGGAATGCACACGTCTGCTCACCCCTCCATTGCTGGACACACACACACCCCTGCTTACCCCTCCAACGACATACACACACGCTCACTCACACCTCCCCTACTCACTCCTCCATTTGTGCAGCGCTTACCCCTCCATCATCACCCACAGGCATTCGGTGGGTGGCAGGTCCGGGGCCCTCTGCGCACACTGGCGCTCACAGCGGCGGGCGGGAGGCAGGCGTCAAGTCCATGGCCCTCCCACGTCTGGAGGAGTAACACCGGACTGGGTGCTAGTAGCAGCAGAAGGCAGCATGGGGCGAGCGGGCCGTGTAGGTGCCGGTGGCGCCCCTTTTTGCTGGGGTTGCCACGGCGCCCAGGGCACGTGCCCTGCTCACCCCGTGCTAGTTACGCCTCTGGATGCCATATAATACAGAAAGCATCAGTGACCGCCATATAATACAGAGAGAATCAGTGACAGCATATAATACAGAGAGCATCAGTGACCGCCATATAATACAGAGAGAATCAGTGACAGCATATAATACAGAGAGAATCAGTGACATCATAAAATACAGAGAGAATCAGTGACCGTCATATAATACAGAGAGAATCAGTGACAGCATATAATACAGAGAGAATCAGTGACATCATAAAATACAGACAGAATCAGTGATGCCATATAATACAGAGAGAATCAGTGACAGCATATAATACAGAGAGAATCCGTGAGGCCATATAATACAGAGAGAATCAATGACAGCATATAATACAGAGAGAATCAGTGACAGCATAAAATACAGAGAGAATCAGTGACAGCATATAATATAATGGGCAGTACGGATGGTGTAATGGTTAGCATTACTGCCTCACAGCACTGAGGTCATGGGTTCTATTCCCACCATGGCCCTGTTGGAGATAAGCCTCCTCTTATCAATTTCCTTCAATTGTCTGTTGTTACCTTTTGTTTACCAATCGATTGGGAATCCCAGGAAGCCGACACCACACGTCAGTTATGTCCAGCAAAATGAGACTAGCTCTACTTTATTCAGCAGGGCATTATATAGAGGAAAAAGCTACTTGCAGGAACACTTAATACACGTCACATTTTAAAAACAATAATGCATCTCTTCTCATAATTCCTCTCAGGCTGTCACCCTCCTGTGTCCTTCACAGTAGTCTAAACACACAGAGACTGTCTAATACTTATAGCTATGACCTTGCATCGCACAGAATGTACTAACTATGAAATGTCAGCATTATTATGATTAACTCAGAAAAGCATACTTCTACTTCACTATAACATGGATGCTACTTAACAAAATGGCTGACATGCTTAAGCTATATACATCTATCTTCCTCAGTCCCTCCTTTCATAATAAAATGACATTACCGCTGATAACAAGATGACATTACAGTTGAGCTACAAGGCATCACATAAACTCTGCCTAGAAAGACTAAGCAAACAGTCTAGCTATAATGGTGTTTAAGGCTATGTTCCCATAGGATCGTGCTTGTCACTCTATCCCACGGAAGGTAAAGAACCGTTCACATCATATCCATTAAGGTAGACTGTTCACGGCTTTTTCTTGCCAAGCTCTTCTGTAGTTTTGTTAACACTCGGAGGATTCACATCTTTGAGTTTACAGATTTCTTTCAAGCTGAAAGGAAAGGAAACAAAATAGCATCTTAAAATACAGATATATGCAAATTGCGAAGCCAACAATTTTTTATAAAAACATCACTATTCCAACAATCTATTCTTTGATCCCGCTAAATCAATTAGCTGGGTTTGAGCAGAACATTTCTCTAAACCACTTCTTGCGCACTATTTGTTTCATTAGTAATAATATACAACACATTCTTGGAGTTCTCTTCATACATATTCTAAAAAATATTACACTATTTTAGTAGTATGTATTTGCTTTATAAAAAATTAAAACCTATTATACACTTATATGTAGTGGGGACAGATGTCCATTCCCCTCCTTTTCCAGATGTGGGCCCGTGTGAGCCCAGCATTTCTTAATTAACTGGTATCTTTGAACTTCTAGAGATTTCATGATCTTTACTTTAACTTGACTTATCACAAACTCTAGTGTGAAAATACACTGCTTATATACATATACAGTATATAAAAAGCACATACTACATATACTACATATATAAAAAATATATACTTATATACTGAACACCGGTACGTAACTTTGGATTGGCGGACATGCCAGTCCCTGTCCTCTCCTATGAGAGATATAGAGCATATTATGACAACAATGACTACTGAAGTTCCCAATATAATGACCCATAGTGGTCTGTCTAGTTCAGGCCCAATTCGCCTTTGCATGTTTGTGTATTTCATTGTTCAAACTTAACTTGAGCAAGTTAATTGCAGTGGAACCCAAGTCTCTCTCTCCTTAATTGACACAGAAGTGGGCGTGGTCAGCAACACTCTATATGGACCATCAAATCAGGGCTCAAATGACTTTTTCACATGTCTTTCCAGATACACCCGATCTCCTGGTTAAAGCTTGTAGGGATTCAGATTTGCTCCTGAATCTGGGAGAAAGGCAAACTAGAAAAATACAGAAGTGTCAGTTTCCTCAGTAAGACTTTTTAACATATGTAGTCAAATTACCATATGTATGCTGTAACCCTTACGGATAATAACATTTTATCTTAGGTATGCTATCAAACAATATTTCATAAGGTGAATAACCTATGGTTTTACTGATTATTGTTCTACTATTAACCAGTACTAAAAATAAACACTTTAGAATCCCTTTCTGATTTCGGTGACACACCCACTAACTTGTGGGGGATACATGGAATGCCTGTTGTATTCCCAAATCATACCTTATGTACTACATTATTTCTTTAATTAAATAAATACCGCTATCTGCTACTATAACTTCTGGTATTCCATATTTGCACATAACTTCTGAAACTATTTTTCTAGCTATTGATTTTGCTGTGGCTCTTTGCCATTGGCAAATAACTGAAAATGTCTGTGGCTACCAATACATCTTTGGCAGTTAGATATAGTAAATTTGCAGTCTTTGAAATGGAAAATAACTTTTTTTGGGGGCATTGCTCCAAGGATTGACTTGACCTTCTGTCCTGGATTGGACATTTCCAGTAGGCCTACATATCTAGTAGGCTTGTACAAACTTGGTTGTGGCTGGATAATATCCTGGAGCTATCCATCTTCCATTAACTCAATTTTCCATTTGATCCTCTCCCAGGTGTGTGAGTCCATGGCTGACTTAACAAATATGTGGATATAAGCTTCTGGGTAAGTATAACCTCTTCTAATTTTCATAAGCCAGTGTCTTCTTCTTGTCTGGCTCTTCTTCTTTGCCATGCTGCTTTTTCTTCAGGACCTGCTTGTTCCTGAAATTTCTTCAAATCCTGTAGATCAGGCATTTGAGGCCTTGCTTCTTTCTGTTACTTCTGTCTGTATGGTGTAGATGGCTACCTTTACTGGTTGTTTGGTTGCTTTCTTTATCAACATGCTACTTTCTTACCCTCTCCTGCTTGGTTCTAAAATGTAATCAGCGTTTCTAGTCTGGCACCGGAATGGTTACTGGATAGACTTGCCTTTCCTGCAGCCCTCTTGGCTTCAGCATCTTGCCAGATTGTTGCCTCTTGTTTCAGGAGTGTCATTTCTTGCATGTGCCTGGATCTTCTTTACTGCAACCTTTTCTGTGGCCCTTGCAGAGCTCTGGACTGGTGTCTGATCAGTGAAGCATGTCGTATGTCTTCGCCACTTGCCTTCTTGAAGCCTCTGCTTTTCCATATTTGGCCCACACTCTTGTACTGGGGTGGTAAGAATCCTGAATCCACAACTCCATGTTCAGTGGTCACTTACTCCTGTATAAGGAACTCCATCCTCATGGTACCTTGATCCATCCACATATAGCTCTTACTGAGCATTAGGTAGGGATGTGTATGTAACATATGGCAAGTTTAGGTTCTTGTTCCATTAACATCAAAATTTTTGATTACCAGAATTATTCTCTTCCTCTTCTGGACCATCCCTCCGGTCCTGTATCCATGATGATCTGTCTGTATCTTGCTCTTTTGGACCACCTTCCTGGTCCTAATCATCAACTTCTTGCTTTCCCATTCATCAGTAGATAATCTGTTTTTCCCTCCTTTTGAATCTTGAGATTCAACACCTTTATTGATTAATGCTGGAAAAGGGTTACTGAGTTGAGGGTAATACATCTTCTGATGGTTACTTGTCTGTGCTCTTGTACTCTTCTAGGACTGTTGCTGCTATCACTGCTCTGATGCCGGTAGGTGCTCTTTGAGTACTGCTGTCAAGCTTGCTTGAGTTGTAGGCCACTGGTCTTCACCTCAGTCCATGATTTTGCATAAGGACTTCTATTTATGGCCTCCTTCTTAATTAGTCAGGTAGTTCTAGGGCTTGAGATGAGGCAACTGCTGTTTCCAATTGTTCAATAGCTTCATTCATCTGTTGCTGTATGTAGGATGCGGACCCTCCTCCCTTTCCGTGTTGTCATACAATACTTGCATGTAGACTGGTGCTAGAGGTATCCGTGTTCTGCAGTGTTCCACTAGGCCTAGGAATGATCATCTAACTTGCTTGACACTAGTTGGCATCTTAGCTTGCAGTATGAATTTCTCCCTTCTCACTTTTGTTAGATGTCGGGTACCTTTGGTGTCCTAGGAAGATTACCTCTTGCTTGAATAGCTGCAATTTCTCCTTCTGAGGCTCTGCAGTTTTGTTCTTCCAGAAACTTCACTAAGGACACTGCCCCTTCTTGGTGCTTCTTTTAGTAGTGGTGGCAATCAGCAGTTTATTCACATCCTGTATTTAGCTGTGTGTTTTGTGGATAAATCACTTGGTGATATAGCCCCTCCACAGGCCTATCCTGGTCCAGTAGTATTGCTTCCTTTCTTCTACAACTGGTACTGCGGGAATGAGCCAATACTGAACTTCTGTTCTAACTTGCTTCTTAATGGCTTTTTGTTTTATCCTTTGATAAGTTGCTGGAAAGTTCAACTTCTGCTGGTGTGTACTGTATTCTCCTTAGATAAGCTTCAGTACATTGTGCTCCATCAAAGTCACTGGACATGTACTCCGAGGTCAAGAACTGGGCTGGTATTGGTGACTGTATTTCTTTCATCTCCTGTCCTTTTAAGAATTTCTGATATCATCAGTTCTTGTGGTATCTCCCTCTGCTGTCTTCTGCGTGTGCTGGCTCCAGTATTCATTAGGCACAAACGTATTTCTCCAGTGGGCAAGGTGACTGTAATCATACCTTCTGCTGTTTCCTCTGGAGACATTATGTTCACTGGGGAGTACCTGAAGAAGCTTGTACTTCATATTGGCAGAAGAAGCATCATTCATTTGTCTTCTGGAACTTTTTCTGTCTTGTTCCTTATTATTTGCTTTAAACCCTGGAGCTTCTGTTGCTTTAAATCATGGCATTATCTCTGTAATCTTGCCATGTAGTACTGACCACTTGTCAGATGTCTTTCTTTGTCCTTCTTAAAGCAGACTTCCTTTAGTCTCCAAACTTTCATGCAACCTTCATATTGTTTCTCAACTTTTCTTTTTCCAATCGCCTCTCTTTATGATTCATTCATTATTCTTCATACTTTGTCCTTTCTTCACTTGCATATTCTTTCTCACTGCTGCTGGCATGTCATCTTCTTAGTCCAAGTCCACCCAGGCTGGTGTTCAACATAATGATGTTCATGCTGGGAGTTGTTGTTCCTCTTTGTCTTACTTTTCCTGTGAGAGTTGGTCTTGTATAGCAGCTTGTATTTCAGGTTACATCTTTGCTTTCTTGCAAGGGTAGGGCTTAATCTCCCAATCCAGTCGTTGCAATGGCCTGATCTGTAAGTAAACGTAGAGGAATCTGGTTGTGCATAAAAACAGCTCTTGAAACCCTTGGGTCTCCTGTGGGTAAAGTCACTTTTATCGAACTGCCAGTGGTGACTGAGTACACTGTTGCCGACACAGGAGTTGCAGACTCTCATATTTTATCATCTTGTGTGTGCTGCCTAACATATGGCTGATAAGAAACCTGCTGCCGTGCTTTTAAAACCTGTTCTAAATTTACTTAACAGGGTCTATATATATATATATATATATATATATATATACACATACACATACATATCATACACGTATTTACTAAAAGAATGCAGCAGGATTCTATTCTCTCATATCTGGCAACTTTTTTACAATTCCCAACATATTTGACCGACACCATGGTATGTAATATTCTCAATCAATATGTTTGGAGCTGCCATGTCTAACTCATTTTTCCACCTGTATCAAAAACTGCATCACAAAACTTTTAGTATTTTAAATAATAATAATAATAATAATAATAATAATAATAATAATAATAAAGCACTGTAATAATGAGCACTATGCTTACTATCCTTCAGCTACCTGACAGCCGAGAATTATTCTCTAACCCAAAACTAAAATACACATTGCATATGTGAAAAAATTAATTTATGGAAAAATATATATAAATCTGCATAATTATGCATAGTCACCCATTAATATACTTTACAGTAGAATGTTCTATAAAACTTACTGCTTTCTAATTATCTTTAAAACATTCTAAGACCTTAAGGAATAAAAATGACAATTGTTTTCTAATGCAATATTTCTTTACTTCTTATGAGATATATATATATATATATATATATATATATATATATAATATTATCTTATCCATATTCCGTAGTCATAAACATTTGTACATCCGCATGTCATTAGTCACATAGAACTAACATGTGAATTGTTACCTTTTTTCCCATCCCCAGTCTGTATATTTACAGAGCACATAGAAACATTATCAAGTATAATCTGTTGTTCTATCTTACTACTACGATAAAACTTTGATATATCAATTATCTATTGTTCAGATTTTGTAATATTTTGGATTTACACACTAGTACTTTGGTCATATGGAATCAGCCTTTGTGGTTTCCATGAGGGATTTACAACACAGACGGGCTGTAACGGTTACTTTCTCTTTGCTATTGAAATCAAGACAATGTATTGCTATGTATAACTTGGTCTGAGAACATTCACATCTCCAGGAACCTTGCTTATAGGGAGTAACCCTTAACTCTCCCTCATTACCGCTTGCCGTGCTGTGGGCAGTATGCCAAACTTATCAGGTCTGCATTTTTCAGACCTAGGGACATTACAATTTTAACAATCTCTATTTGGACATTTCCATCCTGATACTTTTGTATAAACCAGGGAACAATTTGGATCCACTGTTCTTGTGGATGACATAATAATTCTGGAGGTTGGATACAACCAAACCATTAAGTATTTTAACATTTAACACTTAGGTACTTTTCCAAGTATCATTATCCAGGATCTAAAGGATCATAGGATATGCAGCTATGTGCTCGATTTCCTGAACTAGCAAGGAAACTCAGCCACTCTCTACCAATATCACTTGGTTTTGGAATAAAGTGACACCCCATCAATATATAAACACTTTCTACTGAGTCCGTAGTGTTCCTCCACACTCCTGTTTCCGCACAGAACGAAATGGCTCTCAATATGAAAGCACCTTGCCCTCTCTTTTCTATAAATGCCACACACTAACATTCTGAGCATACGCCTTCTGTCGACATGTGTATACGCAGAGCCGACCCTAACCAATATGATGCCCTAGGCAAGATTTTGGCTGGTGCCCCCTAGCACCACTGCTGGTACCGCCTCGGACCTTGCACCTCTTTCCCTGCACTATCACCCCTCACCCATAACAGTCCTTATTTTGGTGTTTGTACCCCTATATTTTAAAAAGGAACAGGTCGCACATTTGGTGCACAACCCAAAAAGGTGTGTGTTTTTGCTGGCAAGGGGCATGGCCACACAATAGTACATCCAATTCAAATTACGCCACACTGTACTGCAACTTTATTCACATTTGATCATGCGATAGTGTCAATAATTCACATTACATCCCACAGTAGTATCACTTTACCTTATAAACTTTACTCCTCACAGTAGAGCTCCTTATTCACATAACATCATACTGAACTGCTCCTTATTCACACTACACCACACCCTATTGCTCTTTATTCACATTAGACGACACAGTAGTGCCCTTTCTATATGCAACACCACATAGTAGAGCACCTTGGGGGTAATTCCAAGTTGATCACAGTAGGAAATTTTTTAGCAGTTGGGCAAAACCATGGACACTGCAGGGGAGGCAGATATAACATTTGCAGAGAGAGTTAGATTTAGGTGGGTTATTTTGTTTCTGTGCAGGGTAAATACTGGCTGCTTTATTTTTACACTGCAATTTAGATTGCAGATTGAACTCACCACACCCAAATCTATCTCTCTCTGCACATGTTATATCTGCCTCCCCTGCAGTGCACATGGTTTTGCCCAACTGCTAAAAAATGTCCTGCTGCAATCAACTTGGAATTACCCCCCTTATACATTTAATGCCACACATTAGTAATGTATTTATACACATAATACAAAACAATAATGCTCCTTACACATATGAGACACATTATTAATGTCCTTATAAACATAATGCACCTTACACATTATGACAACCTTTATTAATGCACTTTTACACATAATGTCCCTTACACATATGCCGCACATTATTAATGCCCTTATACACATAGTGACACACATAGTGCCACCCTACACATTTGCTGCACATTATTAGTGCCCCTATACACTTAATGACACACATACAGTAGTACCCTGTTACACATATGCCGCAAATTATTAATGCCCTTATACACATAATGACACACATAGTGCCCCTTACACATATGTTGCACATTATTAATGCATTTTTACATGACACACATAATGCTCCTTACACACATTCTGAACACTACTGCACAACCAACCCACTCACATGCACATAGCACTCACACAGTCGCTAACACTGTGACCTCTGCCTCTGCTTGGATACAGATGTGTCCTCATAAATCTTGCCTCAATGCTAACGTCGGGCACTTTTTTATGAAAATGCATCTTATTTGCATTGCTATGTGGCTAGGATGCACAAGCAGCTTCTGCTGATTAAAATGATATGCAGCATGCCTATAACCTATGTGAGACTGTGTCTGTATCTGCATATGAAATGCTACACACAGAATATAGGCATGCCGCATATCATTGTAATCAGCAGAAGCTGCTGATGCCCCTAGGCATGTCAAATGCCCTAGGCAATTGCCTAGTTTGCATATGCCTATGGCCGGCTCTGTGTATACGCTTTTAACTACTTATTCATACAGGTGATGTATTAAACCTTATGCCCCTGAAACAGTTTGTCAAATTCTTAATAGTGTCAGAAAAACCTTGTTTATCGATCCAGTGTTGTTTGCTTCAAATCTCCCTCATTAGTAAATACTTCCCTTCCTCTAGGAAGTTTGCCCCTTACACAAATTGTGCTTATTTTTCCTTCCCTAGTACTGACAGGGGCTCACTGTGCGGATCCTTCGCGTGATTGATCAATTCACTTTGCGAAATCCATTGGGACTGCACCTTGTACTGCGCAGTATCAAAAACAACAAAAGTCAGTATATACCTCAGCTTAAAATTTTTTACTGTTTCAAGCTTCACACTTAATAATATATAAGTGTTGTCTAGGGAACTCTCAGTTTAGAAAACCTATTCTAAACATCACACTTAGTTTAATTAAGTGTTTTCTTAGGAAAATACCTCAGTTTAAGAGACTTGCCTCTCATAAACATCACACTTCTTATTTAAGTATTTTATATATTCATCAGCAATGCAGGACCACAATGAAGCAAACCACTTGGATCTTTAATCCTCTGACACAACAAACCCCAAATTCTGTCATTAATGACTTGACTTTATCTGGTTTACAAAGACTTCTCAAATCACTGAGTCATATGCATAAGTTACCTTTGTCAATAATGGCTTTAACCTCTACTTCTAATAATGTTAAACTCTTTGAACAGACAAATAAATTCTGGTGACAAGTGATTAATAGATTGACAATGTCTATAATATTTGTCCTATTAAAAACACGTTAAAGGTTATAGAACACAGTACGCAATTGGCGCAAAAGGTACCACAAGGGTATGTGCAGACGCTGTGCACAGGGTGTGAACACAGGCATTGCAGATACTTACAGAATTAAACTAGAATAACTATACCTTAAGGGATGTACTTATACTGTAAACCTCTGTGTAGTGGTAGAGTGTAGATGCAACACAGTGTATGTAACCTTATTAACTTAAAAGCTGTTATACTTAACACTATAAGAAATACACAGATACCTGGGCTTAGGGTCTAACGCCTTATATATATATATTATGGATGGTATGCTTGCAAAAGAATAATACAATACAATTATACACTACCAATATAACATAGACTAACTAACCAGATTACTACACAGGAAAATACAATACAATACAATTTACGTTTAAGGGAAAATGAGGGAGAAAGAGGAGAAGAGAGAGAGAGAGAGACATGGCTCACAATAACAATAAGAACAATATGATTGCAGCGAAGCTTACACATGTGAGGAACAATCGCTGCGCAGTTATTCAATGCTGAGAATCTTTGTGGAGAAAATACTTGACCTTACCCATACTGGCTGTCCCTATATACACAACCCTACAATACCGCATGGGACAGAAGCTAGACTCCATTTTATTCCAAAATGTCCAAGCCTCAGAACAATGCATATGTTCTGATTTTACAATTCCAAACCATCTAAATTAGAGATGAGCGGGTTCGGTTCCTCTGAATCCGAACCCGCCCGAACTTCATGTTTTTTTTCACGGGTCCGAGCGACTCGGATCTTCCCGCCTTGCTCGGTTAACCCGAGCGCGCCCGAACGTCATCATCACGCTGTCGGATTCTCGCGAGGCTCGGATTCTATCGCGAGACTCGGATTCTATATAAGGAGCCGCGCGTCGCCGCCATTTTCACACGTGCATTGAGATTGATAGGGAGAGGACGTGGCTGGCGTCCTCTCCGTTTAGAAATAGATAGGAGAGTGAGAGTGAGACACTTCATTTACTGGAGCTTAGGAGGAGTACTCAGAGAGTGCAGAATTTTGCTGATAGTTAGTTATACTAGTGACTGACCAGTGACCACCAGTGCAGTTTTATTATTATTTAATATAATCCGTTCTCTGCCTGAAAAAAACGATACACAGTGACTCAGTCACATACCATATCTGTGCTCAGCCCAGTGTGCTGCATCATCTATGTATAATATCTGACTGTGCTCACACAGCTTAATTGTGGGGGAGACTGGGGAGCAGTTATAGGTTATAGCAGGAGCCAGGAGTACATATTAAAATTAAACAGTGCACACTTTTGCTGCCAGAGTGCCACTGCCAGTGTGACTGACCAGCAGTGACCTGACCACACTGACCACCAGTATAGTATACTATATTGTGATTGTCTGCCTGAAAAAGTTAAACACTCGTCGTGTGACTTGTGTGGTGTTTTTTTATTCTATAAAAAACTCATTCTGCTGACAGACAGTGTCCAGCAGGTCCGTCATTATATAATATATACCTGTCCGGCTGCAGTAGTGATATATATATTTTTTATATCATTATTTATCATCCAGTCGCAGCAGACACAGTACGGTAGTTCACGGCTGTAGCTACCTCTGTGTCGGCACTCGGCAGTCCATCCATAATTGTATACCACCTACCCGTGGTTTTTCTTTTCTTTCTTCTTTATACATACTACATCTCATTATCATCCAGACTATATTAGCAGCAGACACAGTACAGTACGGTAGTCCACGGCTGTAGCTACCTCTGTGTCGGCACTCGGCAGTCCGTCCATAATTGTATACCACCTACCCGTGGTTTTTTTTCCTTTCTTCTTTATACATACTACATCTCATTATCATCCAGTCTATATTAGCAGCAGACACAGTACAGTACGGTAGTCCACGGCTGTAGCTACCTCTGTGTCGGCACTCGGCAGTCCGTCCATAATTGTATACCACCTACCCGTGGGTTTTTTTTCTTTCTTCTTTATACATACTACATCTCATTATCATCCAGTCTATATTAGCAGCAGACACAGTACGGTAGTCCACGGCTGTAGCTACCTCTGTGTCGGCACTCGGCAGTCCGTCCATAATTGTATACCACCTACCCGTGTTTTTTTTTTCTTTCTTCTTTATACATACTACATCTCATTATCAACCAGTCTATATTAGCAGCAGACACAGTACGGTAGTCCACGGCTGTAGCTACCTCTGTGTCGGCACTCGGCAGTCCGTCCATAATTGTATACCACCTACCCGTGTTTTTTTTTCTTTCTTCTTTATACATACTACATCTCATTATCAACCAGTCTATATTAGCAGCAGACACAGTACGGTAGTCCACGGCTGTAGCTACCTCTGTGTCGGCACTCGGCAGTCCGTCCATAATTGTATACCACCTACCCGTGGTTTTTTTTCTTTCTTCTTTATACATACTACATCTCATTATCATCCAGTCTATATTAGCAGCAGACACAGTACAGTACGGTAGTCCACGGCTGTAGCTACCTCTGTGTCGGCACTCGGCAGTCCGTCCATAATTGTATACCACCTACCCGTGGTGTTTTTTTTCTTTCTTCTTTATACATACTACATCTCATTATCAACCAGTCTATATTAGCAGCAGACACAGTACGGTAGTCCACGGCTGTAGCTACCTCTGTGTCGGCACTCGGCAGTCCGTCCATAATTGTATACCACCTACCCGTGGTTTTTTTTTCTTTCTTCTTTATACATACTACATCTCATTATCAACCAGTCTATATTAGCAGCAGACACAGTACGGTAGTCCACGGCTGTAGCTACCTCTGTGTCGGCACTCGGCAGTCCGTCCATAATTGTATACCACCTACCCGTGGTTTTTTTTTTCTTTCTTCTTTATACATACTACATCTCATTATCATCCAGTCTATATTAGCAGCAGACACAGTACGGTAGTCCACGGCTGTAGCTACCTCTGTGTCGGCACTCGGCAGTCCGTCCATAATTGTATACCACCTACCCGTGGTTTTTTTTTCTTTCTTCTTTATACATACTACATCTCATTATCATCCAGTCTATATTAGCAGCAGACACAGTACGGTAGTCCACGGCTGTAGCTACCTCTGTGTCGGCACTCGGCAGTCCGTCCATAATTGTATACCACCTACCCGTGCTTTTTTTTTTCTTCTTTATACATACTACATCTCATTATCAACCAGTCTATATTAGCAGCAAACACAGTACGGTAGTCCGCGGCTGTAGCTACCTCTGTGTCGGCACTCGGCAGTCCGTCCATAATTGTATACCACCTACCCGTGGTTTTTTTTTTCTTTCTTCTTTATACATACTACATCTCATTATCAACCAGTCTATATTAGCAGCAGACACAGTACAGTACGGTAGTCCACGGCTGTAGCTACCTCTGTGTCGGCACTCGGCAGTCCGTCCATAATTGTATACCACCTACCCGTGGTTTTTTTTCTTTCTTCTTTATACATACTACATCTCATTATCATCCAGTCTATATTAGCAGCAGACACAGTACGGTAGTCCACGGCTGTAGCTACCTCTGTGTCGGCACTCGGCAGTCCGTCCATAATTGTATACCACCTACCCGTGGTTTTTTTTTTCTTTCTTCTTTATACATACTACATCTCATTATCATCCAGTCTATATTAGCAGCAGACACAGTACGGTAGTCCACGGCTGTAGCTACCTCTGTGTCTGCACTCGGCAGTCCGTCCATAATTGTATACCACCTACCCGTGGTTTTTTCTTTCTTTCTTCTTTATACATAATGAGATGTAGTATCAACCAGTCTATATTAGCAGCAGACACAGTACGGTAGTCCACGGCTGTAGCTACCTCTGTGTCGGCACTCGGCAGTCCGTCCATAATTGTATACCACCTACCCGTGGTTTTTTTTTCTTTCTTCTTTATACATACTACATCTCATTATCATCCAGTCTATATTAGCAGCAGACACAGTACAGTACGGTAGTCCACGGCTGTAGCTACCTCTGTGTCGGCACTCGGCAGTCCGTCCATAATTGTATACCACCTACCCGTGGTTTTTTTTTCTTTCTTCTTTAAACATGCTACATCTCATTATCATCCAGTCTATATTAGCAGCAGACACAGTACGGTAGTCCACGGCTGTAGCTACCTGTGTCGGCACTCGGCAGTCCGTCCATAATTGTATACCACCTACCCGTGGTTTTTTTTTTCTTTCTTCTTTATACATACTACATCTCATTATCAACCAGTCTATATTAGCAGCAGACACAGTACGGTAGTCCACGGCTGTAGCTACCTCTGTGTCGGCACTCGGCAGTCCGTCCATAATTGTATACCACCTACCCGTGTTTTTTTTTTCTTTCTTCTTTAAACATACTACATCTCATTATCATCCAGTCTATATTAGCAGCAGACACAGTACGGTAGTCCACGGCTGTAGCTACCTGTGTCGGCACTCGGCAGTCCGTCCATAATTGTATACCACCTACCCGTGGTTTTTTTTTTCTTTCTTCTTTATACATACTACATCTCATTATCAACCAGTCTATATTAGCAGCAGACACAGTACGGTAGTCCACGGCTGTAGCTACCTCTGTGTCGGCACTCGGCAGTCCGTCCATAATTGTATACCACCTACCCGTGGTTTTTTTTCTTTCTTCTTTATACATACTACATCTCATTATCATCCAGTCCATATTAGCAGCAGACACAGTACAGTACGGTAGTCCACGGCTGTAGCTACCTCTGTGTCGGCACTCGGCAGTCCGTCCATAATTGTATACCACCTACCCGTGGTTTTTTCTTTCTTTCTTCTTTATACATACTACATCTCATTATCAACCAGTCTATATTAGCAGCAGACACAGTATGGTAGTCCACGGCTGTAGCTACCTCTGTGTCGGCACTCGGCAGTCCGTCCATAATTGTATACCACCTACCCGTGGTTTTTTTTTCTTTCTTCTTTATACATACTACATCTCATTATCATCCAGTCTATATTAGCAGCAGACACAGTACGGTAGTCCACGGCTGTAGCTACCTCTGTGTCGGCACTCGGCAGTCCGTCCATAATTGTATACCACCTACCCGTGGTTTTTTTTCTTTCTTCTTTATACATACTACATCTCATTATCATCCAGTCTATATTAGCAGCAGACACAGTACGGTAGTCCACGGCTGTAGCTACCTCTGTGTCGGCACTCGGCAGTCCGTCCATAATTGTATACCACCTACCCGTGGTTTTTTTTTCTTTCTTCTTTATACATACTACATCTCATTATCATCCAGTCTATATTAGCAGCAGACACAGTACGGTAGTCCACGGCTGTAGCTACCTCTGTGTCGGCACTCGGCAGTCCGTCCATAATTGTATACCACCTACCCGTGGTTTTTTTTTTCTTTCTTCTTTATACATACTACATCTCATTATCAACCAGTCTATATTAGCAGCAGACACAGTACGGTAGTCCACGGCTGTAGCTACCTCTGTGTCGGCACTCGGCAGTCCGTCCATAATTGTATACTAGTAACTATCCATACATCTCCATTGTTTACCTGAGGTGCCTTTTAGTTGTGCCTATTAAAATATGGAGAACAAAAGTGTTGAGGTTCCAAAATTAGGGAAAGATCAAGATCCACTTCCACCTCGTGCTGAAGCTGCTGCCACTAGTCATGGCCGAGACGATGAAATGCCAGCAACGTCGTCTGCCAAGGCCGATGCCCAATGTCATAGTACAGAGCATGTCAAATCCAAAACACCAAATATCAGTAAAAAAAGGACTCCAAAACCTAAAATAAAATTGTCGGAGGAGAAGCGTAAACTTGCCAATATGCCATTTACCACACGGAGTGGCAAGGAACGGCTGAGGCCCTGGCCTATGTTCATGGCTAGTGGTTCAGCTTCACATGAGGATGTAAGCACTCAGCCTCTCGCTAGAAAAATTAAAAGACTCAAGCTGGCAAAAGCACAGCAAAGAACTGTGCGTTCTTCGAAATCCCAAATCCACAAGGAGAGTCCAATTGTGTCGGTTGCGATGCCTGACCTTCCCAACACTGGACGTGAAGAGCATGCGCCTTCCACCATTTGCACGCCCCCTGCAAGTGCTGGAAGGAGCACCCGCAGTCCAGTTCCTGATAGTCAGATTGAAGATGTCAGTGTTGAAGTACACCAGGATGAGGAGGATATGGGTGTTGCTGGCGCTGGGGAGGAAATTGACCAGGAGGATTCTGATGGTGAGGTGGTTTGTTTAAGTCAGGCACCCGGGGAGACACCTGTTGTCCGTGGGAGGAATATGGCCGTTGACATGCCTGGTGAAAATACCAAAAAAAATCAGCTCTTCGGTGTGGAAGTATTTCAACAGAAATGCGGACAACAGGTGTCAAGCCGTGTGTTGCCTTTGTCAAGCTGTAATAAGTAGGGGTAAGGACGTTAACCACCTCGGAACATCCTCCCTTATACGTCACCTGCAGCGCATTCATAATAAGTCAGTGACAAGTTCAAAAACTTTGGGCGACAGCGGAAGCAGTCCACTGACCAGTAAATCCCTTCCTCTTGTAACCAAGCTCACGCAAACCACCCCACCAACTCCCTCAGTGTCAATTTCCTCCTTCCCCAGGAATGCCAATAGTCCTGCAGGCCATGTCACTGGCAATTCTGATGATTCCTCTCCTGCCTGGGATTCCTCCGAAGCATCCTTGCGTGTAACGCCTACTGCTGCTGTTGTTGCTGCTGGGAGTCGATGGTCATCCCAGAGGGGAAGTCGTAAGCCCACTTGTACTACTTCCAGTAAGCAATTGACTGTTCAACAGTCCTTTGCGAGGAAGATGAAATATCACAGCAGTCATCCTGCTGCAAAGCGGATAACTGAGGCCTTGACAACTATGTTGGTGTTAGACGTGCGTCCGGTATCCGCCGTTAGTTCACAGGGAACTAGACAATTTATTGAGGCAGTGTGCCCCCATTACCAAATACCATCTAGGTTCCACTTCTCTAGGCAGGCGATACCGAGAATGTACACGGACGTCAGAAAAAGACTCACCAGTGTCCTAAAAAATGCAGTTGTACCCAATGTCCACTTAACCACGGACATGTGGACAAGTGGAGCAGGGCAGGGTCAGGACTATATGACTGTGACAGCCCACTGGGTAGATGTATGGACTCCCGCCGCAAGAACAGCAGCGGCGGCACCAGTAGCAGCATCTCGCAAACGCCAACTCTTTCCTAGGCAGGCTACGCTTTGTATCACCGGTTTCCAGAATACGCACACAGCTGAAAACCTCTTACGGCAACTGAGGAAGATCATCGCGGAATGGCTTACCCCAATTGGACTCTCCTGTGGATTTGTGGCATCGGACAACGCCAGCAATATTGTGTGTGCATTAAATATGGGCAAATTCCAGCACGTCCCATGTTTTGCACATACCTTGAATTTGGTGGTGCAGAATTTTTTAAAAAACGACAGGGGCGTGCAAGAGATGCTGTCGGTGGCCAGAAGAATTGCGGGACACTTTCGGCGTACAGGCACCACGTACAGAAGACTGGAGCACCACCAAAAACTACTGAACCTGCCCTTCCATCATCTGAAGCAAGAAGTGGTAACGAGGTGGAATTCAACCCTCTATATGCTTCAGAGGTTGGAGGAGCAGCAAAAGGCCATTCAAGCCTATACAATTGAGCACGATATAGGAGGTGGAATGCACCTGTCTCAAGCGCAGTGGAGAATGATTTCAACGTTGTGCAAGGTTCTGATGCCCTTTGAACTTGCCACACGTGAAGTCAGTTCAGACACTGTGTTAGGCGCCGGGGTCCGCTCGGCCGTGCGGGCCGGCGCCTAGCAACCAGGGACGCCGGGCGCGTTCAGCCGCCGGCTCCCTGGCAACGCCTAGACGCCGGGCGCACGGAGCCGCTCAGACCCTAGCAACAGGGACGCCACGGTCAGACCGCGTTCCCTGTTGCTGGGTCTTAATTAAATCAGTGCTTGTGTGTTTTGGCCGTGCAGCATGCAGCTGCACGGCATCATTATGTAATCACCCTGTCTGGATCAGGATTGGAGGGCTCTCAAATATAAGCACTCCCAGGACTTCTCACAGACGCCGGTGATAGTTTCCTGTTTGCCTTGTCTGCTGCAGAGAGTTCCCAGTCCCGGTCTATTTGGTTGTTCCTGTTCTCAGAGATCCTGTACTCGGAAGTTACCATCTGTTCCTGGAGTCTGACCGAGCACCTTTAACATCTGGTGGTGTTCGTGAGTCGCGGCGCAGCCGTGTGTTGCGGCTAGTCCGCTACTGTTTATTATTTTGTTTATATTGTGTTCTGGAGTTTTGCGGAGGATTCCGCTTCCACAGATCCACTCTGGTGTCCAGCGGTGCTGGATAGGAGTGTCGGATCAGTGGATCTTTGGTTGTCCTTTTCCCTGGCGGCAAATCCGCACATACCTTTTGATTTAGTTAAGTCAGCTTGTAACCCCTGGCCGTGTTGCTTAGTCAGAGGGCCCCTTGTTATCACCCTGTCTCGGACTTCCCCTTGTCTCCCATTAAGACCTGCGGGGGCATCGGGGTTGGGCAGACATAATCCGCCCTTCGAACGCGGCTGCCATGGGCTCAAGCAACCATAGTCTCGCAGGGGATTTCTGATAACACGGGCGAGACAACGGAGTTAGGGCGCCAGGGGTTACTAGGCCTTCCAGCTCCCACAACCAGCTTATTTTCCTGAACTCAGATCCCTGTCATAAGATCTCCTCCGGTCTGGAGTTCAGGAATCATA
Organism: Pseudophryne corroboree; assembly: GCF_028390025.1. Lineage (NCBI taxonomy): Eukaryota > Metazoa > Chordata > Amphibia > Anura > Myobatrachidae > Pseudophryne > Pseudophryne corroboree. The sequence goes on from NC_086454.1 coordinate 341,874,590, forward strand.
ACATTATCACCGGCCAGACAAAAGAAAAAATTTGAACAAGAGTTAATTTTTTCACTTATTCAGTTGGGAGATTTTTGTCGGCCTCATGAATCCCACCGGTGTTGGGCCAAATCCTGGCCAGTTTCTAGTTAGTCAGATTCAGGAACTTACTCAAATGGTTCAGGATCTGTCCCTCCGGGTGAGCTCACAGGAAGATCTGTTACGGACCTCCCCGAGGGTCGTCTCTGAACCAAAAATGCATCTGCCTGACCGTTTTTCTGGGGATAGAAAGCAGTTTTTTAATTTTAAAGAATCTTGCAAACTGTATTTTCGTTTAAGACCAGTTACCTCAGGTACAGAGGCTCAGCGGGTTGGTATAATTATTTCTCTGCTCCAGGGGGATCCTCAGACCTGGGCTTTTGGTTTAAAGACAGACGATCCGGCCTTATCGTCTGTAGACGCCTTTTTGAAATCTTTAGGGCTATTGTATAACGACCCTGATAGAGAGGCGTCCGCAGAAAGTCAGTTGCGTGCTCTTAGACAGGGTAAGAATCCTGCAGAGAATTATTGTACGGAGTTTCGCCGTTGGTCAAACGACTGTGGCTGGAATGACCCTGCCCTGCGCAGTCAGTTTCGCCTCGGCTTATCTGAATCCATAAAAGACAGTCTCCTTCAGTATCCCGCTCCTGAGAACCTTGATAAACTCATGGAACTCTCTATTAAAATAGATCGTCGGCTCAGAGAGCGGAGGGCTGAAAAAGGGGCATCTGTAGTTTCTTTTCCCTGTGTTCCTTCCGTTCCTGTAGACATGGAGGAGCCTATGCAGATTGGTCTCTCCAAATTGTCTCCGGAAGAAAGAACCAGGAGGCAAAATTCTGGTCTGTGTTTATACTGCGGAGGTAAGGGACATTTTGCCCGTAGTTGTCCAAACAAGTCGGGAAACTTCCTGACCAAGTGAATTGTGAGGGGGTTCACTGTGGTCTACAGCTCATCTCCTCAAATAATTCACTGTTGGTTCCTGCTAAAGTTTCTTATGACAGCCTCTGTTCCTCGGTCTCTGCTTTTGTGGACAGTGGAGCTGCAGGAAACTTTATGGACTTAACATGGGCCAAGGCCTTAGGTATTCCTCAGCTAACCTTAGGTAGGTGTATCACCATGCATGGTTTAGATGGGAGTCCCTTATCCAATGGGGTTATTTCTCTATGTACACCTCCTGTTTTGCTCTCGGTGGGAGCTCTGCATTCTGAAAAGATTGAGTTCTTTCTTACCCATTGTCCAGCAGTTCCTGTGGTTCTGGGTCACCCTTGGCTGGCCTTTCATAATCCCATCATAGATTGGCAGTCTGGGGAGATCCTACAATGGGGTACCATCTGTGATAAAGAATGTATTACGCTTCCTATCCGAGTAGCTGCTGCCGGGTCCGCACATATTCCTGGAGAATACCAGGATTTTTTGGATGTGTTTTCCAAGGGCAATGCGGATATTTTGCCTCCCCATAGGCCTTATGATTGTACCATAGAGTTAATTCCTGGTGCCACGTTGCCTAAAGGAAGGTTATATGCATTGTCTGGTCCTGAAACTGTGGCCATGAATGAGTATGTAAAAGAAAGTCTTGAGAAAGGGTTTATCAGGCCATCTAAATCCCCTTTAAGTGCAGGTTTCTTCTTCGTAGAGAAGAAGGATGGTTCCCTCAGACCCTGCATTGACTTTAGAGCGCTGAATAAGATCTCAGTAAAGAATACTTACCCCCTGCCGCTGATCTCTGTCCTCTTTGATCAGCTACGTTCGGCTGTTATTTTTTCTAAGATTGACCTGAGAGGAGCATATAACCTCATTAGAATCAGGTCAGGGGATGAGTGGAAAACGGCATTCAGTACTCAGTCAGGCCACTATGAGTATCTGGTCATGCCATTCGGCCTATCTAACGCTCCGGCAGTTTTTCAGGATCTCATTAATGATGTGCTCCGTGAGTTTCTGGGAAGATTCGTCGTGGTCTATTTAGACGACATTTTGATATATTCTGACTCTGTAGATCAACATGTTACCCAGGTGCGTCAGGTGCTAAAGAAATTACGTGAAAATCACTTATATGCCAAGCAGGAGAAATGTGAATTTCATGTCACGGAGGTATCCTTTTTAGGGTACATTATTTCCCCTCGGGGATTCCGAATGGAACCAAAGAAGCTCCAAGCCATCCTTAGTTGGGCGCAACCCACCAACTTAAAAGCAATTCAGCGCTTTTTAGGGTTTGCAAACTACTATAGAAGGTTTATTCACTCTTTCTCTGACCTAGTTGCTCCCATTGTGGCACTTACTAAGAAGGGAGCAGAGCCTACCAATTGGTCATGTGAAGCTAAAGTATCTTTTCAGGCCTTGAAACAAGCCTTTGTCTCAGCACCTGTCCTTAGACATCCCAACCCAGAATTGCCTTTCATTGTTGAGGTGGATGCCTCGGAGGTTGGAGTAGGGGCTATCCTTTCTCAGAAGGATCCAGATTCCCTTGAGTTACATCCTTGTGCCTTTATGTCCAGGAAATTCTCATCTGCAGAATCCAACTACGATGTTGGTAACCGGGAGTTGCTGGCTATTAAATGGGCTTTTGAGGAGTGGAGACATTGGCTTGAAGGAGCGACCCATACCATTTCAGTTTTGACTGATCACAAAAATCTTCAATACATTGAGTCAGCTAAGCGACTGAATGCCCGACAGGCTCGTTGGGCTTTATTTTTTACTCGTTTCAAATTCATTATCACTTTCAGACCTGGTTCCAAGAATACCAAGGCAGATGCTCTCTCACGCAGTTTTCTTCCCGTTCAAGACAACAGTCCTGTTACTCCCATACTTCCGCCTTCATTCATTCAGGCAGGTCTCACACAGGACGTTTTTTCCCAATTGAAGCTGCTTCAACATCAAGCTCCGGGAAATACTCCTGCTGGTCGTCTTTTTGTTCCTGAGTTTTTGAGAGCAACTGTTTTGGAGGAATTTCATGATAGCAAAGTTGCAGGGCATCTGGGAGTCGCTAAAACGTTGGAATTGGTATCCCGCTCAGTGTGGTGGCCTGGTCTTTCTAAAGACATTAAAGAGTTTGTTTTTTCGTGTCAGGTCTGTGCACAGCATAAAGTTCCCCGTTCTTTGCCTATTGGTCAACTTATGCCCTTGAATGTTCCTCTCAGGCCATGGTCGCATATCTCCATGGATTTTGTGGTGGATCTCCCTCTGTCAGCTGGATGCAGAGTCATATGGGTGGTAGTGGACCGTTTTAGTAAGATGGCCCATTTTATTGCTCTTCCCCGATTGCCATCTGCCCAGGGATTGGCAGTCTTGTTCCTCCGTCATGTTTTCAGACTCCATGGGTTACCCACTGATATTGTTTCTGACAGGGGTCCACAATTCATTGCACAATTTTGGAAGTCTTTTTGTGCTTCATTAAAGATGAAGTTGTCATTAACCTCCGGTTATCATCCACAATCCAATGGACAGACTGAGCGAGTGAACCAATCCCTAAAGCAATATTTGCGTTTGTACTCGGCCAAACTCCAAAATGACTGGTCTGAGTTTCTTCCATTGGCGGAGTTTGCTTATAATAATGCCTGTCATTCCTCCACCAATGTGTCCCCATTTTTTGCAGTTTTTGGTTTTCACCCCAGAGCTAATTCATTTTTTCAACATTCCTCTGTCTCCTCTCTGGCCCTGACCTCTCATCTTAAACTTATTTGGAAAAAAGTGCACCTGGCTCTCAGAAAAGCAGCTTTCAGGGAAAAAAAAATTTCTGACAGGCTCCGGCGGCCGTGCACTTTTAAAGTAGGAGACAGGGTGTGGTTGTCGACTCGCAATATCAAACTTCGACAAACCTCAGCCAGATTGGGTCCTAGATTTATTGGACCATTTCTCATTATCAAAAAAGTCAATCCAGTTGCTTTCCGGTTACAGTTACCAAAAACTTTACGGATCGGAAATACCTTCCATTGCTCTTTGCTCAAACCATATGTTTCTTCTAGCAGATTTCCTCGTAAAAAATCTCAGGGGAGATCACCAGTTAATGTACAGGGTCAGCAGGAGTTCTTGGTTGAGAAGGTTCTCGATTCCAAGTTGTCCCGGGGTCGGCTTTATTTTTTGGTGCATTGGAGAGGTTATGGTCCTGAGGAAAGGTCGTGGGTCCTAGATGAGGACCTTCATGCCCCAAGGCTCAAAAGGGCATTTTTTCAAGAATTTCCTCAGAAACCCGGATTTAGGGGTTCCTTGACCCCTCCTCAAGGGGGGGGTACTGTTAGGCGCCGGGGTCCGCTCGGCCGTGCGGCCCGGCGCCTAGCAACCAGGGACGCCGGGCGCGTTCAGCCGCCGGCTCCCTGGCAACGCCTAGACGCCGGGCGCACGGAGCCGCTCAGACCCTAGCAACAGGGACGCCACGGTCAGACCGCGTTCCCTGTTGCTGGGTCTTAATTAAATCAGTGCTTGTGTGTTTTGGCCGTGCAGCATGCAGCTGCACGGCATCATTATGTAATCACCCTGTCTGGATCAGGATTGGAGGGCTCTCAAATATAAGCACTCCCAGGACTTCTCACAGACGCCGGTGATAGTTTCCTGTTTGCCTTGTCTGCTGCAGAGAGTTCCCAGTCCCGGTCTATTTGGTTGTTCCTGTTCTCAGAGATCCTGTACTCGGAAGTTACCATCTGTTCCTGGAGTCTGACCGAGCACCTTTAACATCTGGTGGTGTTCGTGAGTCGCGGCGCAGCCGTGTGTTGCGGCTAGTCCGCTACTGTTTATTATTTTGTTTATATTGTGTTCTGGAGTTTTGCGGAGGATTCCGCTTCCACAGATCCACTCTGGTGTCCAGCGGTGCTGGATAGGAGTGTCGGATCAGTGGATCTTTGGTTGTCCTTTTCCCTGGCGGCAAATCCGCACATACCTTTTGATTTAGTTAAGTCAGCTTGTAACCCCTGGCCGTGTTGCTTAGTCAGAGGGCCCCTTGTTATCACCCTGTCTCGGACTTCCCCTTGTCTCCCATTAAGACCTGCGGGGGCATCGGGGTTGGGCAGACATAATCCGCCCTTCGAACGCGGCTGCCATGGGCTCAAGCAACCATAGTCTCGCAGGGGATTTCTGATAACACGGGCGAGACAACGGAGTTAGGGCGCCAGGGGTTACTAGGCCTTCCAGCTCCCACAACCAGCTTATTTTCCTGAACTCAGATCCCTGTCATAAGATCTCCTCCGGTCTGGAGTTCAGGAATCATAACACACTGCCAGCCTGAGTCAGGTCATTCCCCTCATCAGGCTTTTGCAGAAGAAGCTGGAGACATTGAAGGAGGAGCTAACACGGAGCGATTCCGCTGGGCATGTGGGACTTGTGGATGGAGCCCTTAATTCGCTTAACAAGGATTCACGGGTGGTCAATCTGTTGAAATCAGAGCACTACATTTTGGCCACCGTGCTCGATCCTAGATTTAAAGCCTACCTTGGATCTCTCTTTCCGGCAGACACAAGTCTGCTGGGGTTGAAAGACCTGCTGGTGAGAAAATTGTCAAGTCAAGCGGAACGCGACCTGTCAACAACATCTCCTCCTTCACATTCTCCCGCAACTGGGGGTGCGAGGAAAAGGCTCAGAATTCCGAGCCCACCCGCTGGCGGTGATGCAGGGCAGTCTGGAGCGACTGCTGATGCTGACATCTGGTCCGGACTGAAGGACCTGACAACGATTACGGACATGTCGTCTACTGTCACTGCATATGATTCTCTCACCATTGAAAGAATGGTGGAGGATTATATGAGTGACCGCATCCAAGTAGGCACGTCACACAGTCCGTACTTATACTGGCAGGAAAAAGAGGCAATTTGGAGGCCCTTGCACAAACTGGCTTTATTCTACCTAAGTTGCCCTCCCACAAGTGTGTACTCCGAAAGAGTGTTTAGTGCCGCCGCTCACCTTGTCAGCAATCGGCGTACGAGGTTACATCCAGAAAATGTGGAGAAGATGATGTTCATTAAAATGAATTATAATCAATTCCTCCGCGGAGACATTGACCAGCAGCAATTGCCTCCACAAAGTACACAGGGAGCTGAGATGGTGGATTCCAGTGGGGACGAATTGATAATCTGTGAGGAGGGGGATGTACACGGTGATATATCGGAGGATGATGATGAGGTGGACATCTTGCCTCTGTAGAGCCAGTTTGTGCAAGGAGAGATTAATTGCTTCTTTTTTGGTGGGGGTCCAAACCAACCCGTCATATCAGTCACAGTCGTGTGGCAGACCCTGTCACTGAAATGATGGGTTGGTTAAAGTGTGCATGTCCTGTTTATACAACATAAGGGTGGGTGGGAGGGCCCAAGGACAATTCCATCTTGCACCTCTTTTTTCTTTAATTTTTCTTTGCGTCATGTGCTGTTTGGGGAGTGTTTTTTGGAAGGGCCATCCTGCGTGACACTGCAGTGCCACTCCTAGATGGGCCCGGTGTTTGTGTCGGCCACTAGGGTCGCTTATCTTACTCACACAGCTACCTCATTGCGCCTCTTTTTTTCTTTGCGTCATGTGCTGTTTGGGGAGTGTTTTTTGGAAGGGCCATCCTGCGTGAAACTGCAGTGCCACTCCTAGATGGGCCCGGTGTTTGTGTCGGCCACTAGGGTCGCTTATCTTACTCACACAGCTACCTCATTGCGCCTCTTTTTTTCTTTGCGTCATGTGCTGTTTGGGGAGGGTTTTTTGGAAGGGCCATCCTGCGTGACACTGCAGTGCCACTCCTAGATGGGCCCGGTGTTTGTGTCGGCCACTAGGGTCGCTTATCTTACTCACACAGCTACCTCATTGCGCCTCTTTTTTTCTTTGCGTCATGTGCTGTTTGGGGAGGGTTTTTTGGAAGGGACATCCTGCGTGACACTGCAGTGCCACTCCTAGATGGGCCCGGTGTTTGTGTCGGCCACTAGGGTCGCTTATCTTACTCACACAGCTACCTCATTGCGCCTCTTTTTTTCTTTGCGTCATGTGCTGTTTGGGGAGGGTTTTTTGGAAGGGACATCCTGCGTGACACTGCAGTGCCACTCCTAGATGGGCCCGGTGTTTGTGTCGGCCACTAGGGTCGCTTATCTTACTCACACAGCTACCTCATTGCGCCTCTTTTTTTCTTTGCGTCATGTGCTGTTTGGGGAGGTTTTTTTGGAAGGGACATCCTGCGTGACACTGCAGTGCCACTCCTAGATGGGCCCGGTGTTTGTGTCGGCCACTAGGGTCGCTTATCTTACTCACACAGCTACCTCATTGCGCCTCTTTTTTTCTTTGCGTCATGTGCTGTTTGGGGAGGGTTTTTTGGAAGGGACATCCTGCGTGACACTGCAGTGCCACTCCTAGATGGGCCCGGTGTTTGTGTCGGCCACTAGGGTCGCTTATCTTACTCACACAGCTACCTCATTGCGCCTCTTTTTTTCTTTGCGTCATGTGCTGTTTGGGGAGGGTTTTTTGGAAGGGACATCCTGCGTGACACTGCAGTGCCACTCCTAGATGGGCCAGGTGTTTGTGTCGGCCACTAGGGTCGCTTAGCTTAGTCATCCAGCGACCTCGGTGCAAATTTTAGGACTAAAAATAATATTGTGAGGTGTGAGGTATTCAGAATAGACTGAAAATGAGTGGAAATTATGGTTTTTGAGGTTAATAATACTTTGGGATCAAAATGACCCCCAAATTCTATGATTTAAGCTGTTTTTTAGGTTTTTTGGAAAAAAACACCCGAATCCAAAACACACCCGAATCCGACAAAAAAATTTCGGTTAGGTTTTGCCAAAACGCGGTCGAACCCAAAACACGGCCGCGGAACCGAACCCAAAACCAAAACACAAAACCCGAAAAATTTCCGGCGCTCATCTCTAATCACCTTTCACAATTTCAATCCAACTTCCTAGAACCATCTTATTCAATTTCACATTCCAAACAACTTCAGTATCTCAATAACCAGAGCATATTCATCACAAGACCAGATCACAATGTAACCACACATATCAGCCTGCCATTGCTACCAGCACATGTTCAAACGTAACTGCATGGTGGTATTTATGATTAACAAGATATATTATAACTAACCAGCACAATCTATTTTAAATCACCATAGGCAAACAAATACCACAAATACTATGCTACAGATTGTCTACTGTTCCAATTCATCACAGACTTCACAGAGTATCAACACAAACACCCAACAATCACACAACCAAGTTACAATATCCTATTTAAACCAGCACCATTGACCTTAAAGCAATCTGTCTATATTTCCTTATCTAGCCATGTGAATTCAATACTTAGCCTTTAGTTTGTAGGTCAGTCCTGGGGATGTAGCCGCCATGCTGCTGGGTGCCAGGTAGCTGTGTGAGTGAGTGAGTGAGCCCTGTGATCTCCAGTGGGTATATCATACCCTCATTCCAGCTGTGGGGGTGTTTCAACAACAAGATGTGTGTGTCCCTCACAGCATGTGAGCCAGCTGCATCAGTGGCCTTGGTTATGCAAAACAATGGGTGATGACCAACACATTCCTGTCTTGTGGGAAGCTATTGTTTGGCGAATACTATCTCACTGTCCACTCTCAGTTGAGACAATGACATCTCAGCAATCATTCTTCTGGAGACAAATCCAGCCCCATTTGTAAACACAGGTGTTGGCCCTCCTCATTGAGTCTCAAAGCTCAGTGTAATTAAAGGCTATTGTACTCCGTCTGCAGGAAAGATACTGATTTGGAATACAATTAATCTTCAATTACTATTCCTGTGCTTACCTATGCATATGAAGATGTGAAGCCCTCCCAACATGCAAACTATTGTTTGGGGAATCTCTAAGGTCAAAGAGCCATTTGAGACCCACTGATACCTGCTGGACTCAGGGGAATATTAACTTATAAAATCCATTATTTTGATTAAATATGTAGCGTGCACACGCATGAGGTGCATATATGGCAACGTGCAGCGTGATATTTTTCTGACTTTGACAGTCCACCCTTTGGCAGTCAACAATAACTGCCACCTTCTAAAACATTTCAAAAAGAGAAAAATATATGTCAGGGGTTAATGCATTTCCATGGTTGGGTAAGGGAGGAGAGAGGAGAAGGTGTGAAGAGGGTATGACCTAGTGAGATAGCAGAAGCATGTGTGTATGAATCCATGTTTGGGGGGTCATGTATCATCGTGCCGTACGTGTTGTAAATCAAGCTTCGAGGTATTGCGAAGTATACATTTGAATTCCTTCTTATCCCGTATTAAGGGTCTGTGGATGGGCTGTCAAACTCTACCGAGCTCTTTTCGGCTGTGGTTGCAACAAAATGGGGGAGCACATTTTAGTTGATGATACATGAAAGGGGGAATTATGTGATTGCTGATATCTGTGCCTGTATTCCCTATCGACTATGTGTGTCATTACCTGAGGGTTGTAGAAATGAAGATAAAGAACACTTATGGTAAATGCAGTGGTATTCTATGTCAGGTTAATGTACATTTGTCGGTTGAAGTCTTGTTCGATGTCTGTTGACTGCAGTCTTCTTTGTGCTTTTGCCCATAAGGTGCGAGCAGAAAGCTTTGTCAATGTCCATAGATTTACAAAAGTGTTGGGCTAGCGTAATTTTAAAATTTCTAGGGAAACTGGGGATCTATGGCATAGTTCATCAAATATCTGTGTATAAGGTTGTCAAAACTTCTTCTTTAATCCATCAGTTGTCTGTATACAGGCTCATCAAATTCCTCGTCCAGGTGGGTCTTTTTATCTTGGAGAAAAAAAAAACGGAAAAACAGGTGAAAGAAACGGACCGTATAATCGCATTTTCATCACATCATTGTTTCTACAGTTGGGTCATAAATCAAATCTATTGTAATTACAATTTCCTCACTCCTTAGACTCATTACCTCAGGTAGTACTTTTCCAATATAACACAATCCTTCAGAGTTTGGGGCAAGCCACTTTATACGCCTTCCTCCCGCATATGAAATATGCATCATCGGGGAGAACATATGGGACGGAGTAGGACATTACCATATTACACATCTTACATGTGAACTCTCCTAACCCTAATTCTCCCATCTGTTTAGTACACCTATCAGTTTGTACGATCTGTGCACTGTATCCTAGTGATACCTCTCCAACTCTCGTGATCCTATTTCCTAGGGTATACCTATATCGGAAAGATTTTTCCTTACCGGCTATGTGGCGTATAAGCTCTGTATCTGTTGGCATTCTATCTGCTCTATATGAAAAGGTCATGGTTTGGTTACTCCATGACACTTCCCAATTTCCCGGCTTTCGGGGATTAGAAATGTTAAAACATATTAGGGACTTATCCACATGATATTGGTGGAGCTTCAAACTAGGAGGGCTGGAGATATTAAACCTCCTGTCCACCGGTCTCCCACCCTTTAGCTCAAGTACCTCCCCTACCGTTAAAGGAAATGGTACTAGCCCTGATTTACTATGACCTTGAGGTACTTGAGAGCATACCCAACAATCTGTCTTATTTAACACATTACCCACTAAGGAGTGATAGTCACTCAATGGATGCCGGTCCATGTGGATATTAAAACTGGATTGGCATTTCTTAATGCACCCATCCTCAACTACATTGTCACAGAGCCTACAGATACAGTTTTCTTCAGCTAACAATCCTTCACAATGTTTACAAATAACATGGCTGCTAGATCGTTTCCGGTACTCGCCTTTGCTTGGTGATTGTGTTGCTATTGGAAATTTACACCTCCGTCTCAGTCATCAGAAACCCATTCTGGATCCTTTCTCGACCTCACTGGTACTCTCACCGAAACAGACTGCTCTGGTCAACATCAGGGTCAACATGAAAACACGGATCACAGTCTCTTGAGGCGAGTCCATCTTACAGGAGGAGAAAAGAAGAAATTTGTAATGGGGTACAGAAAATCAGTTTGAGGGGGAGAGAAACTTGTTACGATAATAAGTTCTCTAGTCTTGTTGTTCTTCTTGTTCTGCTGTCATCTCAAAGGTGCTGTCTCTCAGTCTTCCAAACGGACATTCCGGTGATGCAATATTCCTTCCAACTCAGCGATCTCTCTGTAAGGAGCAAAAATCTTGCATTACCATATGTCTAACTGATGTGTGACATACCATCTTTAAAACATGAAAACATGAGTGAGTAGCGAGAGAACAAAAAAAAAAACAAAAGAGAGAGAGAACAATTCATATATGTATATATAACATAACACAACATTAAACAACAGGAAAAAAAACATTTTTCAAACATTTTAAAACATTGTCAGATCATCAGGCTGTCATATCTACATGTCCAATGGTTTCCTTGCGCAGTCCCTCCCACCAGCACCTCCATACCCTCTGTATCTGGCCAGGATACATTGATGCGGATAGGTCATGCTGGGGTTTGGTAGACTTCTGCAAAGACCAAGCGGATATGCAATGTTTGAGTCCTTACCAATAATCGTCAGAGATGGGGAGAGAGAGAGAAAAAAAACATTTTCACAAATACATTTACAACGTTTCACCTGGTCATTCCTGTGTCTTCAGTGGATGACCTCCCAATTTATTAACCGTTACCTCAGGCTTACCATCAGTCCTAATGATCACCTTTCCTGACTACATATCATGGGTGTGGCCCAAATTTCTTCCTATCTGATCTCTGATTATAATTTGGTGTGTCATTACTTTGCTCATTTCTTGGTCTAGGGGGTCTAACTTTATGTGGGCTGTTACAGTTGCTGGCATAATGCCCTTCTCTCCTACAATGATAACAAATCCTGGGCTTCCTCCACGTGTCAATGACCTGAGGTTTTGGTTGATTTGATGCCTCCTCAAACGCTCGGATGCTCATCACCATCAACCGTTTTCCCTGTACTTCCCTGATTCCTTGGATATCATGGTTATGTTGTTGTCTAGGGGGTTGATATGCCTTTTGTATTTCTCTTGATCTACAATCTCTTGCAAAGTGTCCCTTTTTTATGACAATTGTAACAGACTTCCATATCTGAATTTCTCGCAGGGGTGTGGGGCTTTTGTTGGGGTGGTCTTGTGGTTAGGGCCTGTATATTTGCTGCCATTAACTTATCACTTAGTGACTCTCTGTATCTGGTGATATTCTGATCATGATTAATGACGGCCTCTCTTAAATGCGGCCACCGAGATATCTCTCCAGTTTGGGTTGGTGGTCTGTACCCTTGTTTTTAATTCATCCTTTAAACCATTCATTAATACCTTAACCGCTATTCCTTTATGTTGTGCATTTGTCTTGATGTCTGTGATCCCAGTGTTTCTAGCCATTATTTGCAGTGCTCGATTGAAATAATTAGAAATACTTTCCCTTTCGTTTTGTCTTATGGAGAAAATTTCATTCCACTTGACAACGGCTGGGAAATATACTCCTAACTGTCGGTTAATCTGCCTAATACATTCCTGATTGTGTTCCTCCGTACAAGGTACCTCCGTGTCTAATTTACAATCAGCAATGAATTTTGCAGGGTCAACACTGGAGGGCAAACATGTCCTCAGCACTGTTCGCCACTCTTTTGTAAGGATGTGCCCTGTGGGCACATCCATGCTGCTGTCCCTAACTGGGGGCCGCGCTGGGGCAGCTTGTATGTCCCCAGCGCGGAGTGTGCGGTGGCGGGGAGTGGCGCGGCGGCGCTTTGAACCTGGTGCCGCTCGGGCCGCCAATCAGAAGCGCCGCCCGCGGCGTTTGAATCTTGGCGCCCTCCGGGAGCCAATCGCGGCTCCCGGAGCGGCAGCCAATCGTAGAGAGACGCGGCGAGCCAATCGGCGCTCGCCGCGTCATAGGCCCCGCCCCCGGCGTCTGACACCAGACGCCGGGCGGGATGGGGAGCAGGAGGCCGCGCCGAAGAGCGGCGAAGAGAGAAGAGACGCCGGGCGGGAGCCGAAGAGGGCGCGCGCGAAGAAGAAAGAAGATCCCGGCGGCAAGAAGAAAGAAGACGGGCTCGGAGAAGAAGATGTCCAGCGGCGGCTGGACGCGGCGCGACGACGGCGCCGCTGGCCAGGACAGGCCAGCGGCCGAAGATTAAAGAACAGCGCCGGAGGGGTCACCAGGGGTGGGAAGCAAAGGGCTGCCGAAGCTCCCCCCTGGTGCCTCTCCCAGCGGGTCAGGTAGGCCCTTATCAGGCGCCCCTGTACCCGCCCCTCCCTAGACCACCGGGTGTTCGGGCATTAGGCCCGTGGGCACAGTCAGGCCCTCCCGGCCTGTGGGCACGTAGTCGGGCCCTCCCGGCCCGTGGGCATATAGTCGGGCCCTCCTGGCCCGTGGGGGCATTTAGTCGGGCCCTCCAGGCCCGTGGCCCAGATAGGCAGGCACTAGGCCTGGGGGCACATGTTGGGCACTAGGCCCCTAAGGATAATCAGGCCACCGGCCTGTGGCACCAGTTAGGCGGGCATTAGGCCCGAGGCACAATCCAGGCACTAGGCCTGTGGGGCATTAGAGGGCATTAGGCCCTAGTGGATTGTGGCCAAATAGGTACGATAAGGTGACCTTGGGACCTTGGGATAAGGTGACCACAAGGCCCAGGTCACCCAACGGGCAGCAAGGTAGGCGGGCGCTAGGCCCGTGGGCAAAGTCAGGCCTCCGGCCTGTGGGCAGTTAGGGGGCGCTAGGCCCAGCGAAGCAGTGTTTCCCTGAGGTGAGTAAAGGTGGCGCTGGGCGTTAGGCTCAGGCCACCCTGAGAGTACGGTAGGTGGGTGAGCTGTGCGGTCCCCACTACTGGGTGTTCTGGGTCGGGTAGATAAAGGGACAGCACCGTTTTATGTTGTAACTCCGATAGTGTGATATGTGTTGTTACCGTGCAGGGCAAAGTGTATGTGTTGTGTAAGTTGTGCATAGTTGTGTCGCACCACCCACACGAGCTAGTTTGAGGGCTCTATTTATGTAGCTAGTGTAGCGGACGCACACTAGGGTAGTTCTTGGCCCTGCACGGCTGTTTCTCTTTGCCTCCTTACAGGGACCTGTAAGTGGAGAAGATCGGAGTGCAAGACTGGTGACGGTGAGTAGCATCCGTGTACGTCTGTCCCTTGTTTGTCCCCGAGCGCCGGAGTCAGGATTGCTCACGGACGTGAGAATCCCTTTCATCACACTACGTGCGAGAGCGCGAGTGTGTGAAAGCTGGGTAGCTGAGGCTTTGTGCCGGTGATGACCATTCACCCAGCCGGTGAAGGTCACGGCCACCCCTGGGGTATCCCCTGTTCCAGTGGAAGAAGGGTCGATACCCCCTTTAATGTAAACCCTTCTCTCCTCAGCTAGGTCGTCGGTCAGCTCCGAGAGGGAATCGCCGTGTCCGGATCCGACTGAAGAATTCCAGGTCCGTTGAAGGTTCCGGTACCTGAAGGTGAGAGAGAGCGGCGCCTGGTGAGTACCGAGTCTACACCTGCACGGCAGCAGGCACCACCACACGCACCGCATCAGCACCCTCTCACACTTGGCGTAGTCGGCAGGATCAAAGAGACCGGATCACGGACACGATGTGGAACGCCACCAAGAAGACCTCCCTGCGGACGGCTCCGGAGAAGACTCACCCCCGGATGTGTGCGGACCAGAGTGACTGGGTGACGGTGTCTGGGGCAGACATCCTGAAGATGGTGCAGCGGTCGGTCCAGCGTGAAAAAGAAGAGCGCCGGGAGAAGGGGCGCAAGAAGGCCGCTGTGACGCCCTGCGAGAAATGTCGGCAAACAGGACACTTTGCCGACGAGTGTACTTGGCGAGAGACGTCCCCAAAGAAGGTGGTCCAGGAAGCGGACCGAAGACGTCAGAAGGGCCAAGCGAAGAAGGAGTCCTGGTGTTTGCTCTGCGGAAACTACGGGCATGAGCACAACAGTTGTCCCTGGGACGAAGAGTTGAGCCAAGACGAGGTTGATTCCTGGTGTGAAAACTGTGGAGATCCCCAACATCGGCTCCTGGAATGTCCATGGACTGAAGACCGGACGGACTACGAGGCCACGGTGAAGCAGATGACGGAGTCTCGTCAGCAGCTTTGGGACCGGGTGGCTGCAGAGCCTGTGTGTGCGCTCTGCGAGGCGAGAGGACATGCGCTTCCCGATTGTCCGTGGAATGAAGACCGGATGATTGCGGATGGTCGCGCCCAGAGATGGGAGGAGGAAACCAGGGAAATGGAGCGGAAGGCCTTGCTTGAAGTTAATTCGCAAGGTGCCCATTTCCTCTGAGCCGGAACCAACGGGTGAAGATTCCCCAGTGAAGGAGGTGGACCAGGAACCCGTCTTGGAGAAGGTGGCAGTGGCCCTCCCTTGTTGGAAGTGTCAGTGACCAGGACATGCGGCCAGTGAGTGCCCTTGGGAAGATGCCGCGGACCTACTTTGTCCCAAGAAAGTGACCCCAGTAAGGCAGGATCCTTTCCCGCATGAGGCGGAGGTGGACGACTGGGAGGTGAAGAGGCCACGCTGTCAAGAAAAGCGTGAAGACCCAGTGACTGAGACGTCCGGAATCTCCCCACGATGGACCCGTCCCCGACCAGGACGTGCGGAACAGGAGTGTCCTGGGTACCAAGAGATGCCAGCGGAAGCGCAGGAGTACGCTGAGGAAGAAAAGGATCCAGCGGAAGCGAAGGAGTACGCTGAGGAAACAGAGGTGCCAGCGGAAAAGACTAAGTACGCTGAGGAGGAAAATACCCCAGTCCAGATATCGGAAGAAGACTCGGACTACGGTGAGCTGTCCGCCGACGAATCCCTCCCAGAACAGATGGAGGACGACTCTGGCGTCGGAAGCGCCGACGAGAGTGACTGGCAGGATCGGGTGGAGTCATGCTCCCAGTTGAATGCCCTCCGTGAAGAGGAGGAGATAGTCCTGGAGCAAGAGTACCTGCCGGGAGTGCCGAGATGGACCGACGTACGGGGACAGGACTGTGATGCCGTGGGAGGACCCGTTCCAGAGGAAGACACAGGACCTTTGGAGATGCCCCACGAGGAAATTCGACATGTGGTGGCTGTTGCCCTGGAGGAAACGGATGCCCCGGAGGATTCCGCTGTTGGGTGGTGGTCGATACCACACTCGGAAGACAGGGACGAAGCCACAGACAATATCAGAGGCCCAGAGTGGGTGACTGTTGTCCCCGTGGAGGAAGATTCCCCTTGGTGGCCAGCGTCAAGCGACCGTGAGGAGATGCCACTCCCCCAGAGGATCCGCCGATGGAGGTCAGGCCGTAAGAGAAACCCGGAGCTGGAGGAGGAAGGATGTGGGGTCACAGCTGGTCCAGGCTGGGCCCCCGAATGCACCCTCGCCGGAAGGACCTTGGAATTCCCTGACCCGCGGACGATGGACGTCGTGAGGAACTTTGTAGGGACTACAAAGGAAAAAGGGGGGGGGAAATGTAAGGATGTGCCCTGTGGGCACATCCATGCTGCTGTCCCTAACTGGGGGCCGCGCTGGGGCAGCTTGTCTGTCCCCAGCGCGGAGTGTGCGGCGGCGGGGAGCGGCGCGGCGGCGCTTTGAACTTGGCGCCGCTCGGGCCGCCAATCAGAAGCGCCGCCCGCGGCGTTTGAATCTGGGCGCCCTCCGGGAGCCAATCGCGGCTCCCGGAGCGGCAGCCAATCGTAGAGAGACGCGGCGAGCCAATCGGCGCTCGCCGCGTCCTAGGCCCCGCCCCCGGCGTCTGACACCAGACGCCGGGCGGGACGGGGAGCAGGAGGCCGCGCCGAAGAGCGGCAAAGAGAGAAGAGACGCCGGGCGGGAGCCGAAGAGGGCGCGCGCGAAGAAGAAAGAAGATCCCGGCGGCAAGAAGAAAGAAGACGGGCTCGGAGAAGAAGATGTCCAGCGGCGGCTGGACGCGGCGCGACGACGGCGGCGGCGCCGCTGGCCAGGACAGGCCAGCGGCCGAAGATTAAAGAACAGCGCCGGAGGGGTCACCAGGGGTGGGAAGCAAAGGGCTGCCGAAGCTCCCCCCTGGTGCCTCTCCCAGCGGGTCAGGTAGGCCCTTATCAGGCGCCCCTGTACCCGCCCCTCCCTAGACCACCGGGTGTTCGGGCATTAGGCCCGTGGGCACAGTCAGGCCCTCCCGGCCTGTGGGCACGTAGTCGGGCCCTCCCGGCCCGTGGGCATATAGTCGGGCCCTCCTGGCCCGTGGGGGCATTTAGTCGGGCCCTCCAGGCCCGTGGCCCAGATAGGCAGGCACTAGGCCTGGGGGCACATGTTGGGCACTAGGCCCCTAAGGATAATCAGGCCACCGGCCTGTGGCACCAGTTAGGCGGGCATTAGGCCCGAGGCACAATCCAGGCACTAGGCCTGTGGGGCATTAGAGGGCATTAGGCCCTAGTGGATTGTGGCCAAATAGGTACGATAAGGTGACCTTGGGACCTTGGGACCTTGGGATAAGGTGACCACAAGGCCCAGGTCACCCAACGGGCAGCAAGGTAGGCGGGCGCTAGGCCCGTGGGCAAAGTCAGGCCTCCGGCCTGTGGGCAGTTAGGGGGCGCTAGGCCCAGCGAAGCAGTGTTTCCCTGAGGTGAGTAAAGGTGGCACTGGGCGTTAGGCTCAGGCCACCCTGAGAGTACGGTAGGTGGGTGAGCTGTGCGGTCCCCACTACTGGGTGTTCTGGGTCGGGTAGATAAAGGGACAGCACCGTTTTATGTTGTAACTCCGATAGTGTGATATGTGTTGTTACCGTGCAGGGCAAAGTGTATGTGTTGTGTAAGTTGTGCATAGTTGTGTCGCACCACCCACACGAGCTAGTTTGAGGGCTCTATTTATGTAGCTAGTGTAGCGGACGCACACTAGGGTAGTTCTTGGCCCTGCACGGCTGTTTCTCTTTGCCTCCTTACAGGGACCTGTAAGTGGAGAAGATCGGAGTGCAAGACTGGTGACGGTGAGTAGCATCCGTGTACGTCTGTCCCTTGTTTGTCCCCGAGCGCCGGAGTCAGGATTGCTCACGGACGTGAGAATCCCTTTCATCACACTACGTGCGAGAGCGCGAGTGTGTGAAAGCTGGGTAGCTGAGGCTTTGTGCCGGTGATGACCATTCACCCAGCCGGTGAAGGTCACGGCCACCCCTGGGGTATCCCCTGTTCCAGTGGAAGAAGGGTCGATACCCCCTTTAATGTAAACCCTTCTCTCCTCAGCTAGGTCGTCGGTCAGCTCCGAGAGGGAATCGCCGTGTCCGGATCCGACTGAAGAATTCCAGGTCCGTTGAAGGTTCCGGTACCTGAAGGTGAGAGAGAGCGGCGCCTGGTGAGTACCGAGTCTACACCTGCACGGCAGCAGGCACCACCACACGCACCGCATCAGCACCCTCTCACACTTTGTTGGTGGGTTCTGTGGCGTTTCCTAGTTCTTTAATAAACCTTTGACATGCAGCTAGATTTTTCCTAGGATCAGGAAATTCAGACATAATTGATCTCAATTCGGTCCGGGACCAGAGACAGCGCATTCCCTGATCGTCAGTCTTCCCATTGGGGACTGCGATCACCCTGACCGGATCAAACTCAACTACATCATCTTGTGTTGGTCTTACAATATGGGGTACATCTGTTTGTGCGTGATATAAAACATTGTACGTACCTGTGGACACGACCTCACCTGACCCTCCGTTAGGGGGTTGATTATTGCCTTTACCGATTTGGTCGCGTCCACATGGATGTCTTGTGTGATGGTTGCTGGAAGAGGTGCCGATATCGTTCTGGGCTCACTTTCTTGTTCGTATTCCTGAGGGAAGTTTGACATGGGGTGCAACTTGCATAGGTTAATAGTTGTACATTTAACAGTATTACAATTATCATTGTTACATTTATTACACTTATTCTTATCATCTATACTACAGTTGCTAAGAGCGTTTTTGTTGTTCAACATTGTGCTTTTCTCCGCAACCATAATCCTCTCCATTGCCATGTCTCTCCTCCCAAGATAAGAGTCAGATAAGTCAATTAACTCTCTTTGCAATTCACTTTCCTGTTGCCAAAGTTTTAAACAATCATAATGTTTGCTCTCTTTGCTGATTTAATGAGACCTATCCTCCTCCTTAGATTCAGTAACACTTCTGGGCTAAAGCTGCCTATTTTCGGGAACTTCTCCCCGTCATGTACAGTCATTCTCTCCCATTCATCACATAAAACCTCTGGGTGTGAACCGTATTTTTCACACATCACATACCTTGCCGACCCGATTGGTCGGTTAACTAAATCAACCCGAACCGAGGTTGATCGCCCCCTACCTGAACAACTGGCCCCCATAACTCGTAGGGGTTGCTTTTCTTCAGCGAACCCTTACGAAAAACCAAGATGTCCTGGGCAGGCTGGCGGCGAAGTTTACCGAGTACTCCACTCACTCCTCGCCCACGTTGGCCAGTACTGCAATCACTGTATCCAGAGCTGTGGTACCCAACCCAGGGCCCCTGTGAACCTTTATTTACTGGGGCGCGTTCCCCAGCAAGTATCGGTTGTTGGATAGTTCCTGAGTGACCAGCGAACTTCCCTTAAAATAAAAATTACACAAATCACGTCAGAATGTACAAATAGCGTTTATGACCTTCGTACACAAATGGTACCGGTCAGGTTTACTAATGCACACAATTACGTGCGGTACAATCGTTCAGTACATAAGCAACTAATCTTATGTACGGAGCGACCAACGGAATCGAAAATTTTGGCTGCGAATTCCTTCAGCCAGAGCTTTAATGGCCTATATGGGTCTCGCACCAACCCTTCCTGGTGTTGTGCTACTTGTCTCTATAGCGGACTTCCTTGTCTGCTGTACCTGGACCTCCTGGTCTGTTCTGGACCTCCTGGTCTGTGCTACAGTGTGACCTCCTGGTCTGCTACACTCTAATGCTCAAATTTTATGTTTAACCAGGGATGCCTCCCTAGCCACCATGTACGTCACTTACACGTATGTACCTTCACGAGAACTCGATACTTTTCTTGTGGTTCAACCTCAAAGTTATATAAACTTATATGTAAAACACTCACTCACCACATGTGCACTTTTGTTTCTATTTCTATTTCTGCGCAGAAATTTCTCTTTAGACCAGATGTGTTGTAAATTTGGAGAAGGATCTGTTAGTCTAAATTTCGGACACTAAAAATAGACTTGCGCTATTTATCGCGTTGCCACCTCTTCGCCTGCTAAAATAACAGTTATCGTGTGATTTGAGTTACGTGGGCGTACCCAGACGCTCCGTTGCGTAATTTACGCTGCGTGCGTCGGCCCTTGCGTACGCGAGTCTCAGTCCTTTGTTAGAGACACGTGGACGCAAAGCAAATGTCCACCGTAACACAATTCACACGTTTATCAATGTAGATGATTTTTAACTGTAATCATCTACCAAGCACCACACAGGTCTCTCCTTGTATCTCAGGCCAAGCTGTGCACGTGTTTTACAATTTACCCCTTAATGTATTACTTTTACACTTTAACTATTTAAATAGCGACAAATCTCTCTTAGCACGTTTATCAATTATGAAATGGCAACCAGGAAAGTGATATGTGAAGATTACACAAATGAACATGCAATTCTAAATTAATCTAATAACATACATTGATGTAAGCATACGCATATAGATATTACATATAAGTACCAATCACTATTACTTATGATTGACTATGATATAGATTAAATAAATGCATTAAAAAAAAACTCATTACATGATGATTTCTTTTTGACAATGGATGGCTGATTATTTCCTGAGTCAACTGAAAATCAGCCGCTTAGGGGGAAAAAAATAAAAAAAATGTGACCTTCCCAAAATGGCCGTTGCTCCTCCCCCTTCCACATCCATGAGGGCTACACAAAATGGTGGACAGACCATTTGTCACAAAGAAAGTCATCATTCAAACTCCTAAAGTTATCATGCTATGCAGGGCGATTAAAAATAATTTTTTAACCTATTTAAACAGACAAACCATCCAATCTGCGTGTGTAGTTGGCACCAAATAGAAATTAAAAAAAAAAACAGATTTTTAAAGACAATAACGTACTATTCCTACCTTCCAGTTCCCGAATTCCCTCAGCACTCCTTACCAAGTGAAGCAGGCGCTTATCTGGTCAGCACTGCAGTATCCCCGACCTCCAAACGGTTTAACGAGGGATACTACCTTCCACTCTTTGCTGACCGATAATGTCTGCTGAAGTTACCTAGTGCAGATATGTGAAGACCGGAGGAGCTCCCCAATTGACAATGTCTATAATATTTGTCCTATTAAAAACACGTTAAAGGTTAAAGAACACAGTACGCAATTGGCGCAAAAGGTACCACAAGGGTATGTGCAGACGCTGTGCACAGGGTGTGAACACAGGCATTGCAGATACTTACAGAATTAAACTAGAATAACTATACCTTAAGGGATGTACTTATACTGTAAACCTCTGTGTAGTGGTAGAGTGTAGATGCAACACAGTGTATGTAACCTTATTAACTTAAAAGCTGTTATACTTAACACTATAAGAAATACACAGATACCTGGGCTTAGGGTCTAACGCCTTATATATATATTATGGATGGTATGCTTGCAAAAGAATAATACAATACAATTATACACTACCAATATAACATAGACTAACTAACCAGATTACTACACAGGAAAATACAATACAATACAATTTACGTTTAAGGGAAAATGAGGGAGAAAGAGGAGAAGAGAGAGAGAGAGAGAGAGAGATGGCTCACAATAACAATAAGAACAATATGATTGCAGCGAAGCTTACACATGTGAGGAACAATCGCTGCGCAGTTATTCAATGCTGAGAATCTTTGTGGAGAAAATACTTGACCTTACCCATACTGGCTGTCCCTATATACACAACCCTACAATACCGCATGGGACAGAAGCTAGAGTCCATTTTATTCCAAAATGTCCAAGCCTCAGAACAATGCATATGTTCTGATTTTACAATTCCAAACCATCTAAATCACCTTTCACAATTTCAATCCAACTTCCTAGAACCATCTTATTCAATTTCACATTCCAAACAACTTCAGTATCTCAATAACCAGAGCATATTCATCACAAGACCAGATCACAATGTAACCACACATATCAGCCTGCCATTGCTACCAGCACATGTTCAAACGTAACTGCATGGTGGTATTTATGATTAACAAGATATATTATAACTAACCAGCACAATCTATTTTAAATCACCATAGGCAAACAAATACCACAAATACTATGCTACAGATTGTCTACTGTTCCAATTCATCACAGACTTCACAGAGTATCAACACAAACACCCAACAATCACACAACCAAGTTACAATATCCTATTTAAACCAGCACCATTGACCTTAAAGCAATCTGTCTATATTTCCTTATCTAGCCATGTGAATTCAATACTTAGCCTTTAGTTTGTAGGTCAGTCCTGGGGATGTAGCCGCCATGCTGCTGGGTGCCAGGTAGCTGTGTGAGTGAGTGAGCCCTGTGATCTCCAGTGGGTATATCATACCCTCATTCCAGCTGTGGGGGTGTGTCAACAACAAGATGTGTGTGTCCCTCACAGCATGTGAGCCAGCTGCATCAGTGGCCTTGGTTATGCAAAACAATGGGTGATGACCAACACATTCCTGTCTTGTGGGAAGCTATTGTTTGGCGAATACTATCTCACTGTCCACTCTCAGTTGAGACAATGACATCTCAGCAATCATTCTTCTGGAGACAAATCCTGCCCCATTTGTAAACACAGGTGTTGGCCCTCCTCATTGAGTCTCAAAGCTCAGTGTAATTAAAGGCTATTGTACTCCGTCTGCAGGAAAGATACTGATTTGGAATACAATTAATCTTCAATTACTATTCCTGTGCTTACCTATGCATATGAAGATGTGAAGCCCTCCCAACATGCAAACTATTGTTTGGGGAATCTCTAAGGTCAAAGAGCCATTTGAGACCCACTGATACCTGCTGGACTCAGGGGAATATTAACTTATAAAATCCATTATTTTGATTAAATATGTAGCGTGCACACGCATGAGGTGCATATATGGCAACGTGCAGCGTGATATTTTTCTGACTTTGACAAGATGGACAAGCGTAGACAATATACTGCAATATATCAGCTAGTGCACTTTTCTATGAAAAACTGATACCACTATTATCACACCTTGGGGTAAATTTACTAAGGTGGGAGATTTTTAGAACTGGTGATGTTGCCCATGGCAACCAATCAGATTCTACTTACCATGTATCTAGCTGCTTCTAGCAGATAATAGATATAATCTGATTGGTTGCTATGGGCAACATCACCAGTTCTAAAAATCTCCCACCTTAGTAAATTTACCCCCTTGGGGTAAATTTACTAAGGTGGGAGATTTTTAGAACTGGTGATGTTGCCCATGGCAACCAATCAGATTCTACTTACCATGTATCTAGCTGCTTCTAGCAGATAATAGATATAATCTGATTGGTTGCTATGGGCAACATCACCAGTTCTAAAAATCTCCCACCTTAGTAAATTTACCCCCTTGTATGTTAAATTTTGAATGCAGATTTCTTACATTAAAAAACACACACACTCTGGCTGTACTGGATTGCAAAGACTGAGTATGTTTTTAAATGCCTTAACCTAAGTCTATGCCATATGGTTAAACGTTGTTTATATTCAGAAGGATTTCCTTCACCAACTATAGCTCTGGAACCAAGGAGTATATAATTAACAGGTAATTAATTTATCAAGGCAATACAGAAATCTATCACCAATACATTTTTCTATCACCACCTTATCAACATGACACCCCACAACTGTTGCAAAACCTGTCTTAGGTTCCCTACAAAATAGAAATCACTATTTTGCAAATATACCTTTAAAATCACAATATTCTTACTCAATAGCAGGATTACAACACAAAAATTCTGAACATTTGCAGTAATCACGTTATCTAAAAATAAAACCACAACATTTATTTTCCCTTGCAAATGTGAAACTGAAACTTAGAACTTTAAAATAAAACAAAATTTTTCCCTTGCAACAATGAAGCTAAAATGTATAATCTTTATCAGCGCACACAGACAAATAATGAATGTTTATCAAACAGACAGACAATTGGGTCCAAATAATCGAGTATTTGCTTACCTAATCAGATGAACAGACCAGATGAATGTATATACAAGTACTGACAAAGTAATCCGGTTGATATATACAATGATCAAGCTTCAGATTACTTACCCGGGTATGTCAGCAGTTGGGGTGGTATTCTGTATGCCGGCGGTCGGGCTCCCGGCGCTCAGTATACTGGCGCCGGGAGCCCGACAGCCGGCATACCGACACTTATTTTCCCTCGTGGGGGTCCACGACCCCCATAGAGGGAGAATAAAATAGTGTGGCACGCGTAGCGCGCCACCGTGCCCATAGCGTGGCGAGCGCAGCGAGCCCGCAAGGGGCTCATTTGCGCTCACCACACTGTCGGTAAGCTGGCGGTCGGGCATACTGGCGCCGGGAGCCCAACCGCCGGCCAGCCGTAGTGAACCCCAGCAGTTGCACACACATCCAACAGCCGCATCGTTATCTAATATTGATAAGCTCATCGATCCCGGAACAATAGCCCCCATTTTACTGTTTGTCTGTTTGTCTTCAATTGTCTGTTGTTACCCTTTGTTTACCAATCGATTGGGAATCCCAGGAAGCCGACACCACACGTCAGTTATGTCCAGCAAAATGAGACTAGCTCTACTTTATTCAGCAGGGCATTATATAGAGGAAAAAGCTACTTGCAGGAACACTTAATACACGTCACATTTTAAAAACAATAATGCATCTCTTCTCATAATTCCTCTCAGGCTGTCACCCTCCTGTGTCCTTCACAGTAGTCTAAACACACAGATACTGTCTAATAACATGTTTTCAAGACTTATAGCTACGACCTTGCATCGCACAGAATGTACTAACTATGAAATGTCAGAATTATTATGATTAACTCAGAAAAGCATACTTCTACTTCACTATAACATGGATGCTACTTAACAAAATGTCTGACATGCTTAAGCTATATACATCTATCTTCCTCAGCCCTAACTGTGTGGAGTTTGTATATTCTCCCCGTACTTGCGTGGGTTTCCTCCGGGTGCTCCGGTTTCCTCCCACAATCCAAAAATATACTGGTAGGTTAATTGGCTCCCAACAAAATTAACCCTAGCGTGAATGTGTCTGTGTGTACATGTGCGCCGCGGGTTTCCCGGTCTCCCCTAATTACTCCCCTGGGGCCGGAATCCAGCGGCCCGCGGGGGAGGAGAGGGGACAGGGAATGGGTCAGCGGCCGCAGGGCTGCGGCGCGCGCGGTTTATTCTCGGGGCGTCTCCCCCCTAGCGGCGGGAGATAGTTCCGATTCGCAGGGGGAGGGGGTGTACTCGGAGGTGGAGAGTGAGTACAGCACGGGCGCCGACAGGGGCGCCCCCATCTTCCCACCGGGGCAGCGGGCGTTGGGTGCCCGGTTGCCGCCTGTCGGGGCGGCGGGCGCGTGGTCGCGCGCGGGCCCCGGCAGGAGGTCCCTCGGGGCCCGATGCCTTGTATTGGGGGGGTCGCGACCCCTCCGGAGCGCTGGCTTCGGCCTTGGCCACTGTGGTGGAGGCTTTAGGGCCGTTAGCCGCGGCTGCCTCCCCGAGGGCGACTGCTAGTTCCGGCGAACCTGCGGTGGCAGGCGGCTCCGGTGGTCGGAGGGCTGCGACGGCGCAGCGAGTGGCACGTGCCTGCCGGGAGCTCGGGACGGCCGCCGCAGAATTGGAGCAGGGTCCGGGGCAGGACGCGCAAGAGTGCTCGGCGGCAACTTCCCCCTCACGGAGGGCTCGGCATGCGCTGTGAGTGCTGGCTAGGTCCTCCGCTTCTTTCTCTGTTACAGGGGATCTCGGGAAAGTTGAGATGGCAGAATTCGAAGAGGAAGACGTCGATTTGGCCACGCCGGAGGATTCCATGCCGGGGTCGGCGGCATCAGGTGAGGTGGTGCAGTCGGTATCGGGTTCCTCCACGAGCTCTAGTTCTAGTAGCTCTTCCTCCTCTTCATCTTCTCTGTCGTCACAGGTGTCTGCAGTCAGTAGCACGACTAGGGCAAGGAAGCAGGCGACGAAATTCGCCAAGAGGGCAGCGGGCCAGCAGAAGAGGCGGAAGAGGCGCAAGCGGCTTAGCGAGGAAGCTCCTAGGGCCAAGAAGCGCAGCGATTTGCCCGGGGTCGTGCGCTGCGACTATACTGCCGTTATGCGGGGGCTGCGAGATAGCTGCCACAGGAAGATTCACAGAGGGGACTTCGTTGATGTGTTCGTCTTGACCAAGGACACGAAGAAGGAGTATAAGGAGTCGGCCGCGAAGAAGGGTATGGGGCGGTGGCATTCCGTACCTTCGATAATTGGCCGGCCGGGTTTTGGACTTCGCGGCGTGTTACTTGGAGGACAGGCCAAACGAGCACATGAACATAATTCGGTACCTGCATCTCGTGCACGACATGCAGCGCACGTCTTCGGGATCGGAGTGGCGTAGGTACGACCAGGAATTCAGGGAAAAGCAGGACGGTTTGCAGGTCATGGACTTTGGGTTCAAGGACGTTGAGGTCTGGCTCAAGGTCACTCGGGCTTCACAACAGGCTGAGGAGCCCCGGAAGTCGGGGGCGGACGGGCACTGTGCAGGGTCGTCCGCCCAAGGGTCCGGCGCGGAAGGCGGATTGGCCAAGCCAGGTAGGTCGGCCGTCCGCGCAGGGGGGCGAGCCGCCACAAAAGGAAAATGTTTTGCGTTTAACAACGCAGCGTGTTCCTTCAGCAAGCAGTGTCGTTTTCGACACTCGTGCCTGCAGTGTGGCAGATCCCACCCAGCCTCCTCCTGTTTCAAAGGCAGTCGGCAGGGTGCCCGGGGTAAGCAAACTTACCCCAGACAAGCCGCGGGCGGGAGCGCTCCGCAGAGCGCCAACACCAATTAAATTGGAGACTATGGGCCGGTGGTTGGATTTGTATCCGAATAGGGAGGATGCACAATTTTTGTTTTCCGGTTTTCAGTTTGGGTTTTGCTTGCCTGTTGCGAGCGAAGTGTCAGTGCGGGCCCAGCGGAACCTCCAGTCTGCCCGAGCCTTGCCGTTAGTACTGAGGGAGAAAGTGGATAAGGAGGTCAGGTTGGACAGGATGGAGGGGCCGTTTCTATCGCCCCCGGTGGATGACTTGGTCATCTCTCCAATGGGGGTGGTTCCCAAGAAGACTCCAGGCGCTTTCCGGCTCATTCAGCATCTTTCTTACCCGTCGGGGGCGTCGGTCAATGACGCAATACCGCCGGCTCATTGCTCGGTGGTGTATCAGTCGTTTGACGAAGCGTTGGAGATGGTCCGCAGTTACGGGACCGGGGCCCTCATGGCTAAGATTGATGTTGAGTCCGCTTTTCGGTTGCTGCCATTGCATCCGGACTCATTCCGTTTTATGTGTTTCCGGATTGGAGCGGAGTATTTCATCGACAAATGTTTGCTGATGGGATGTTCCGTTTCATGCTCATTTTTCGAGCGTTTTAGCACGTTTCTACATTGGTGCGTGGAGTCTTCGTCAGGGCGTCACGGGGTCGCCCATTACCTCGATGACTTCCTGTGCGCGGGTCCGGCAAATTCACCACGGTGCGGCGACTTGCTTTTCAGCATCCGAGCGCTGTTTTTCCACTTCGGCGTTCCTGTGGCCGAGGATTTTTGGGGATTGAGATCGACACGGTGGCAGGATCGTGCCGGCTTCCTTGGGACAAGGTGGTGAAGCTCCGCAATGCTATTTGCCGGTTTGAAGGGTCGCGTAAGGTCACACTATGGCAGGCGCAGTCCTTGCTGGGCATGTTGAACTTTGCTTGTCGGGTAATCCCGATGGGCAGGGTTTTCTGCCAGAAGCTAGAAAGGGCGACTGCAGGGTGTGCCAGACCACACCATTTCGTGCATTTGTCCTCAGAGATTAAGAGGGATTTGGCCGTATGGGCCTCGTTCCTGGAGGACTTCAACGGGGTGTGTATATGGCAGGCACCAATGGTGGACAGCGCTAGGTTGCAGTTGTTCACTGACGCAGCGGGTGCATCTGAATTCGGTTGCTATCTGGAGGGATCTTGGTGTGCGGCCTCATGGCCGGCGGAATGGCATTGCGAAGGTTTAACTAAGGACCTTTTGCTTCTGGAGCTTTCCCCCATTATGGTGGCGCTGGAGGTATGGGGCGATCGGCTGGCTCATCGCAGCATCTTGTTTAGATGTGATAATCTGGGTGTGGTGCATGCGATTAATAACCAGGGGGCGAAGTCGCTGGTCGTTCTGCGGGTGCTGGGGCAGTTGCTGTTGACATGCCTACGTCGGAACGTGTGGTTCCGCGCGCAGCGCGTGCCAGGGCTAGAGAACGGAATTGCTGACGCGTTATCACGAGGGCAGTGGGAAAGATTTTGTTTGTTGGCACTCGAGGCCGACGAGCATGGTTTTCATTGTCCCAGTTATGTTTGACAGGTGTATGTTTCGGGTAGGTCCAGAGCGGTAGTATCCCGGTACTTGGCTGGCATTTAGTTTTTCAGCAAAATAAAGGGCGTCCCCGACGTGACGAAAAGTGGGATTCTGCTGAAGGCGATGAAGGGATGGGCGCGAGTCGCGCAGACGCCGCCTGACAGGAGGCGGCCCATTGATGCGGCCTTGTTGCCGGCTGTCATCAGGGCGGTAGGAGGTGTCGCATTGTCCATGTTTGAGTCGCTGTTGTTCAGTTTGGCGTTCTCAATGGCTTACCACGGGGCCTTTAGGGTTTCGGAATTGGTAGCGCCTTCTAAGCGAGCAGATTCGTGCATGCTGGTCGGGGACGTGGTGTTGGGTGAGAGGTCCTTGCTTTGCAGATTGCGTCGCTCTAAGACGGACCAAGTGGGGAGAGGTCGTTGGGTCGGAATTTAGGAGTGATTATCACCCCAGCTCCTGGCGCAAATATATTATTTATAAATTTTATTCAGTTCACCGGCTGCACACATTAAAGGATTGGCAATATCCTTAGATAGACACAAAAGAATAAAAACAGAAAACTAATGTGTTGCGCTAGGTGCTCTGATCTTGCTTAATAAAAAATTAATTAATAACACTCTATAGTTGTGTGTCTGTATTTCTTCAAATTAATGCACATGGAACTTGCTTAAAAAAATAACCAAAGATATTTTAATAACATTTCATATACATAAATAAATAATATAAATCAATTGAAATAATTTAAATAAATGAATATAAAACACACTGAAGGAATGTGTTTAGACTGTCTAGAACACAGATTAAATATTAGTGTCCATGAGTTGTAACAAGTAGACGGCTACAATGTATCATATATGTGCTACATAAGCATATCTAATCAATTTGTTGCAGCTGCTGGAGCCTGTTATCTGTGTATATTGTCACGAATCCTCTTGCCACTGGCGTCCCAGTGCAGAGGGATATTATGCAGTATAATTACCCGGACAGTGGGATTCTCTGTGTGTGGCGTATGTTACCCAGAGGATATCCTTAAGGCATGCAGCCACTGCGTCCGCCGCTTGCACTGTTCTTGGTGCAATATGGATCTCTGTCCTGGCAGGCGGATAAGGAACCTTCAGGTGTCAGAGGTTAGCAAGTTAATTCAGGTAATTACCTCGATTTTGCAGGGAGAAACCAGAACCGTGAAGCCACAGCGTCTAGCCGCTAGCACTATCCGCGGTACAGGAGAAGTCTCTGTCCTGGCAAGGCGGGTAGGCGCTTTGGTGGCCGTTGTTCTAATATGTATCGGTATTAATGGTTACCTCCGCAGAAATGTCCGTTTGTGCCGATCACAGATTGTGGGCTCCAGTAATTGTGCTCCGATCAGTGTAGCCGTCAGTGTGAACAACGGGGAGATGACGTCAACGCGTTTCGTCCCGTCAGCTCGGGACTTCCTCAAGACTATGGGGCATATCCCATCTTAGCCCATATATAGCTCCCCTTCAGAACCGCCTCCGTTATAATTAGAGGATGATAAGAGACATCAGTGTACTGACATTCTAGTTTTAATTATATTGACAATACATATATGTGTATAAACTTCAAAACATACATTAAGCAAGTTCCATGTATTATCTGATAGTATCTATCATTCAATATGTGTATATATATGATAACGGACCCATATTAAACATAAAATTAATTAATTAACTCCATTTCATAAATCAAATAATAATCTATAATTAATAATTAAGAATAATGATAAAATTTTATACTAAATAGATTTATTTCAGTAGTACACAATTATTAATAATATAATAATAAAATAATAATATAATAATAATAATACACAAATATGGTTATGTATTACATCATTATCATTCTCTAAACTAAATATAAAATTATTTTTAATAGCATAACCATATTTGCATTATTACAACTACAACCTACTCGTTGTTAATGACCCTCTACTACCATATTCCCTATATTTAATCCAGACAGGTGTAATCAATAGCTTCGTTTAGCCCTTTTGGGCTTAGAGTATCTAGTTTAAAAATCCATGCGGACTCACCTATACATAACTGACGGAATCTATTCCCCCCCCTTCTAGTATGACAATACTGTTCTACTACCATTAGGGATAACCCTTTAGGGTCCCCATTGTGATATTTAGTGAAGTGTCGAGAGACATTATGTTTATTAGATTTATTGATAATGTTACATCTATGTTCTCTAAAACGATTTTTAACAGATCTAATAGTCCTGCCAACATACTGTAGTTGGCAGGGACACTGGAGAACATATACAGAATATGTAGATTCACAATTTAAATATTGTTTAATAGGAAAACTAGCTCCACTGCTATTGGAGATAACGTTAGTTGATCCGTTTCTCATGTAGCTACATGTAAGGCAAATTGATTTATTACATCTGTAACTCCCTAATGGTCTTGATGGCAGCCAAGATTTAGAAACTTCTTTGCAATGTGTGGATTTCACAGGTCTTAGGTCGCTAGGCGCTAGTAAATTCCCTAGGTTGGTATTCTTCTTATAAATAATCCTTGGTTTAACGCCAATGTGTTTATTCAATAAGGAATCCTGTTTTAAAATTTCAAAGTTGTTATTCACAATTCTTCTTATTCTACTTGATTTTGAATTATATTTTGATATGAATTTAACCTCCTCTAGTAAACTGGGGTCACAATTCGGCGTTGTTAATTCAGTGACCATCTGGGGATCAGGTGGATCGTTAGTCCGTAGGGTTTCACTCTGAGAACCCAATGACTTTGATGCTGAGATTGTCGACCTAGCTTCCTCAAGCAACTTATGAGGATAGCCTCTTCTTTCAAAATGACTGACCATATTCCTAGATTGTTCAATAAAGTCTTCATCTTGTGTACAGTTTCTCCTTATTCGCATTAGTTGATTTTTAGGTATATTATTAATCCATGGTTTAAAATGGGCACTTTTATAATGTAAATAGTTACTGGTCCCTACTGGTTTAATATAATTCTTAGATATGATAACATCATCTTTAACTGAGAGAGTCACATCCAGATAATTAATTGTATTGTAATCAAAAGTGTGCGTAAACGTGAGGTTATAAGTGTTGTGATTTAAAAAATTAACGAAATCCTGTGCTAATGTGGAACCCCCTTTCCAAATAATAAATAAATCATCGATATATCGGCCATAGAGGACCAGGTTTTCTCTGTATGGGCCGCTCCATATATATTCCTCCTCGAAGCGGCCCATATAGAGATTCGCAAAACTTGGTGCGAACCTGGTCCCCATGGCCGTACCCTGTGCCTGTAAATAATAAGTGTCCCCAAATAAAAAATAATTGTGAGTAAGAATAAATAGGATGGACTGTATTACAAACTCACGTCGCTCAATTGATAGATTATGATCTTTTGTTAGGTAATAATTAGCTGTTTCAATACCAGCTGTATGCGGGATATTAGTATAGAGAGCTTGGACGTCAAGGGTGAGAAAACCCCACCCTTCAGTCCAGGACTTCCCCACCGTTTTTTGCAAAATATATTTAGTATCCTTAATGTATGACTGTAAATTGGCGACGTGATTCTGTAGGTGTACATCCACAAAATGTGACAAACTAGATGTGAGGGAACCAACACCTGAAATTATAGGACGCCCGGGAGGTGATACAAGTGTCTTGTGAATTTTGGGGAGGTGATAAAAGATAGGGGTGACAGGGTGTGTACATAATAAAAAATAAAATTCGTCATCTGTGATGGCTTTCTCATTTTTTGCGAAATCCAACAGATTTCTATATTCTCTCTGAAAAGAGTCAATAGGATTACCTGGTAGGGGAGTATAGTATTGAATATCATGTAGTTGCCTATTTGCCTCTAGAATATAGTCCTCTCTATTTTGTACAATGATCCCTCCTCCCTTATCTGCCCGTCTAATGACGAGGGAGAGGGTTTCTCTTAGTTCTTTCAAGGCTAACCTCTCCTTTTTAGGTAGGTTATTATTATAATCATGATGTGAATTTTGTTTTTTTCTCGTATTGCTACATAATGATTTAAAGTCGCTCAAAGTTTTATTATAAAAAATAGTAATAGCTGGACTTTTATGTTCAAGGGGAAAAAATTTAGATTTCTTTTTGAATCTAATTGGACGAGTTGTTTCTTTTATTGTTACTGTGTCAATATTGAATATTTTGACTTCTTCTCGAGATTCACTTAAAAGTTGTTCTAAACAGTGTAATCCTTCTCTATCGGAATCATCGAGAATAATAGGTAATTCAATCGACTCATGGTCATTAGAGTTTCTGTTAAGTCTTTTTGCAGCGAAGTATCGTTTTCTACATAAGTCCCTAGTGAATTTATTTAGATCTAGAAACAATTCAAAAATGTTAGGCTCTTTTGTGGGTACAAAGTTTAGACCTTTTTGTAACAGGGAAATTTGATCATTCGTGAGTTCTTGTGAAGACAGATTAAAAATTCCGCTTTTATCTATCTGAATCTTGCTCGTCTGTTTTCTTTTATTTCCTCCTCTGCATCCTCTCTTTCTCTGCGTTTTTTTGGGGTCGGGGGGTTTAGAGGATCGTACGGATTGGGATGATGGAATTTGGATAGTTGGTAAAAATCCTTAGACTGATCTGAGCATGTTCTATCTCCCGATAGTGGCCTCTTTGGTCTAACACTCATGTCCTGACGAATTGGTTCTCTTAATTCATAATCATCTGGTTTTCTATTTATTCTATTAGGTCTGGGAGATGGGTAATAGATTCTCTGGTGGTCATTATTTCTATTTATATATGGTTTATAGGGGTCCTGGGTTTAGACTGGTAGTTCGGGTCATTAACTCTCCTTTGTTTATTGTATGTCCTAACTGTGCCTGTTTGATAATCTGACAAGTCTCTAGAGAATTTTTGTTTTTTGGAGTAAACAATATCTTTTTCAAATTTCTCCACTCTTAAATTAATCTGTTCATCCTTATCTTTGAAGGATGCAAGATCCTTAAATTTGATCAAATCTTCCTTAATTAAATCAATTTGTTCAGTTATTTTGGCCACCTTATCATTTCTATATTGAACAAGTAGTTTCATCAATGAAAACGAACAGAGATCTAGGGTCTCATTCCATTTATTTTGTAATTCAGGGTTTTCATTTATAGATAGATGTTTGTACACTCTGAGACCTCTCGGTATAATTTTTGCATCTATATATTTCTGGAGGGAAATACTATCCCACCAGTTTCTCATCTCATCTTTAAGGAGGTCTTCTAATTGGTAGAACTGTTTGTTCATATCAGGGTCGGCTTTTGGCAAAGCACTTTCTGGATCTCTATTTGTCATAAAGGATAAATATGACTCCCTTCTTGTCTTTCTATCAAAATAACTCCTAAAATCAGCCATAATCACAGTCACACAACTTTCTCAGTAAAATTATTAGTAAAAAGCAATATTCTTAATATGCTGCCTAGGAGTAAGCACTTACACAGAAAAACGGAATTTAGGAGTGATTATCACCCCAGCTCCTGGCGCAAATATATTATTTATAAATTTTATTCAGTTCACCGGCTGCACACATTAAAGGATTGGCAATATCCTTAGATAGACACAAAAGAATAAAAACAGAAAACTAATGTGTTGCGCTAGGTGCTCTGATCTTGCTTAATAAAAAATTAATTAATAACACTCTATAGTTGTGTGTCTGTATTTCTTCAAATTAATGCACATGGAACTTGCTTAAAAAAATAACCAAAGATATTTTAATAACATTTCATATACATAAATAAATAATATAAATCAATTGAAATAATTTAAATAAATGAATATAAAACACACTGAAGGAATGTGTTTAGACTGTCTAGAACACAGATTAAATATTAGTGTCCATGAGTTGTAACAAGTAGACGGCTACAATGTATCATATATGTGCTACATAAGCATATCTAATCAATTTGTTGCAGCTGCTGGAGCCTGTTATCTGTGTATATTGTCACGAATCCTCTTGCCACTGGCGTCCCAGTGCAGAGGGATATTATGCAGTATAATTACCCGGACAGTGGGATTCTCTGTGTGTGGCGTATGTTACCCAGAGGATATCCTTAAGGCGTGCAGCCACTGCGTCCGCCGCTTGCACTGTTCTTGGTGCAATATGGATCTCTGTCCTGGCAGGCGGATAAGGAACCTTCAGGTGTCAGCGGTTAGCAAGTTAATTCAGGTAATTACCTCGATTTTGCAGGGAGAAACCAGAACCGTGAAGCCACAGCGTCTAGCCGCTAGCACTATCCGCGGTACAGGAGAAGTCTCTGTCCTGGCAAGGCGGGTAGGCGCTTTGGTGGCCGTTGTTCTAATATGTATCGGTATTAATGGTTACCTCCGCAGAAATGTCCGTTTGTGCCGATCACAGATTGTGGGCTCCAGTAATTGTGCTCCGATCAGTGTAGCCGTCAGTGTGAACAACGGGGAGATGACGTCAACGCGTTTCGTCCCGTCAGCTCGGGACTTCCTCAAGACTATGGGGCATATCCCATCTTAGCCCATATATAGCTCCCCTTCAGAACCGCCTCCGTTATAATTAGAGGATGATAAGAGACATCAGTGTACTGACATTCTAGTTTTAATTATATTGACAATACATATATGTGTATAAACTTCAAAACATACATTAAGCAAGTTCCATGTATTATCTGATAGTATCTATCATTCAATATGTGTATATATATGATAACGGACCCATATTAAACATAAAATTAATTAATTAACTCCATTTCATAAATCAAATAATAATCTATAATTAATAATTAAGAATAATGATACAATTTAATACTAAATAGATTTATTTCAGTAGTACACAATTATTAATAATATAATAAAATAATAATATAATAATAATAATACACAAATATGGTTATGTATTACATCATTATCATTCTCTAAACTAAATATAAAATTATTTTTAATAGCATAACCATATTTGCATTATTACAACTACAACCTACTCGTTGTTAATGACCCTCTACTACCATATTCCCTATATTTAATCCAGACAGGTGTAATCAATAGCTTCGTTTAGCCCTTTTGGGCTTAGAGTATCTAGTTTAAAAATCCATGCGGACTCACCTATACATAACTGACGGAATCTATTCCCCCCCCCTTCTAGTATGACAATACTGTTCTACTACCATTAGGGATAACCCTTTAGGGTCCCCATTGTGATATTTAGTGAAGTGTCGAGAGACATTATGTTTATTAGATTTATTGATAATGTTACATCTATGTTCTCTAAAACGATTTTTAACAGATCTAATAGTCCTGCCAACATACTGTAGTTGGCAGGGACACTGGAGAACATATACAGAATATGTAGATTCACAATTTAAATATTGTTTAATAGGAAAACTAGCTCCACTGCTATTGGAGATAACGTTAGTTGATCCGTTTCTCATGTAGCTACATGTAAGGCAAATTGATTTATTACATCTGTAACTCCCTAATGGTCTTGATGGCAGCCAAGATTTAGAAACTTCTTTGCAATGTGTGGATTTCACAGGTCTTAGGTCGCTAGGCGCTAGTAAATTCCCTAGGTTGGTATTCTTCTTATAAATAATCCTTGGTTTAACGCCAATGTGTTTATTCAATAAGGAATCCTGTTTTAAAATTTCGTTGGGTCACCTTGGTTCCGGCACTGGATGAGAGCATTTGCCCAGTAAGTTTGCGGCAGTACGGCCCGGCGGTCGGGGGTCATGGCTGCTGCATTATGACGGGCTGCCGGTGACGAAGTATCAATTTCGTTGGATGCTGGGTCGCTGTCTTGCGAGCTTGGGCCTTCCACCCGCTGCGTTCGGGACGCATTCCTTCCGCATAGGGGCTGCGACGTCGGCTGCGGCGGCGGGATTTTCCATGGCCGAGATCCAGGCGGTGGGGCGATGGAAGTCGTCAAGTTACAGACGGTATATTCGCCCCGTTGTATGAGATGTTGGCTCGCACGTACTCTTTGGTTAATTGCAGTTGTTTATTTGTGTTGTTACAGTTCAGTACGTTATGGTGTTGTGCGTTTGTTTGTCTTCCCGTTTTATCCTACTCAGGGATTAGCTACTCGCCGTTGCGGGCATGAGCCGGCAGCGGGGGTCTGGAGTTATTTTGTGATTTTTTTGCCTGACTTGACGGATTGAATTCTAATCCACAATTTGGCTAATCTGTTCTAATCAGAGTCCCTCAGCAGGTCTTCCAGCTGAGTTCTTACATGTTTTACCCCTTTTTTATCCCCCCCCCCCTTTTATTTTCTTACATTTGTTTTCATTTTCATTTTCACCATTTGTGTGTTCATGTTCTGCTTCAAATTGGCTGGAAGCTCGTGCAGATCGGCTAGGCCGAGATTTCTGCAATATTCGGAAACAAAATTTTTTCTTTTTGGCAGATCCTTCAGGTTAACGCAATTACTGAATCATGGTATAGATATTTAGTAACCAATTTTACCCCTTTTCCTCCACTTGGCCGTTTGGGTGGTGGGCCACTCGTATGTGTTTTGGGCTGCAAAGTTTTTAGCCTCGGCGGGGGCTCAGCGGTTTCCTAGGGCTCAGGGAGTTAGATGGCTTGGTTGGCGAGGAATGCTGTGGAAAGATTTGAGGAGTTGGCTAGTCAGTCAGGCCAGCAAGCATGGAGTTCCTAGAGTATTGGTTGTCCATCTCAGTGGCAACGACCTGGGGAAGAGGACATCTTTGGAGTTGCGGTGGGCCATGATTCAGGATCTGGCATGTGTGGCTGCAGCATGGACCGATTGCATATTGGTTTTCTCCTTGATGGTGCCAAGGTTGAGTTGGCGAGGTGTGGCGGACGGTCGCGTAATTGATGAGGCCAGAAAGAAGGTGAATGGGGCGGTGGCGAAGTGGGTGCTGTCCCACGGAGGCAAGGTAGTTCGCCACCCTAGGATTCGGTTCCGAGACAGTCACCTTTTTCGGCCTAATGGTGTGCATCTATCCAATGAGGGGATGATGCTTTTCCTGGAGGATCTCTTCCTAGTGTTGCAGGAGTTAGGGCGAGGTTATGGTGGCGGTGCGAAGTCTTTCGCTGTTGGCGGAAAAGAGCGGCAGTTTGTAGTTGTATGGTAAACTGTAGTGATTTACAGTTTGATTTGGTTTAGGTGCACTCACCTCCATCGACTTATTGGCCGCTCGACCATCCGACCGGGAGGCAGCGGAATGGGCACCCATCAGGGTGGGAAGTCACTGTGGGGGTTGAGCTAGCACCTATTACCGTTTTGATAGTTTGTAGTTAAATTAGGATGGTTTTGATTTTAGCATTTTAAGGTTAGCGTCAGTTTAATAGAGCCGTTCTTTTTTCTGCCACCATATGCCGGCTGAATCGGCATCTTAACAAAGTTTTTCATTTACAGGTTTGCTATGGTTAGGGTCAAATAAATAGCTAGCAATTTTTCTGCCAAATTCAAGTCTCCGTGTCTTTATTTCTTGGTATTAGAGGTAACGATTGCTTTACTGAGAATGAAGGGGTCCACCAAATGTCACTAGGATGTTTATGAGAATGAAATCCTTTCCTAGGTGGAGCAGCTGCGGAAGGCAGAAATGCTGACTGGACCAGGGACGTGCAGTCAGGGGAGGCAGGGGAGGCAGTGTCTCCCCTGTCATTAGTGATTCCATTACTGATTAAAATAATATAAAGAAGATACTTATGACACATTCTGTGTCATAAGTATCTGCTTCATATTATTTAAAGCAACTTGGCTTTTAAATTGACTTTGGGAGGCACCAATAGTGGTGCCTCCAGCAGTCAATGGGACAGGGGACAAAGCGGGGGGCGGGGCCATGCTGCGGGCTGTAAAAGCCCGTTGGAAATCAATGAAGAAGCGGCACCATTAGAAGTGCCGCTGTGACACAGGGGCGTGCTTTCACCCATGAAAGCACGCCCCTGTCAGTGAGGAGGGATGTGATTGGCAAGCGGCTCCGTCACTGGAGCCGCTGTCAATCATCACTGGGTGGTTGCAGGGCGGGCATATGCGGAGGCAGTGCGGGCTACAGTGGTCCGGATTGGTGAGTACCCCTACAGGGGAACTCCCCGGTGTGCCTCAAGAGTGTATGGGTCGGGTCCGCCTGTCATATGTGAGCCGCCCCCCCCATCCGTGTCAGCTCTGTGTGTGAACTGTTTGTTTAACTACGTGCGCTGCGGACATCAGCCGTCGCCCCCACTCGCCCCGCTGAGATCACCAGCCACGTGTACCCCCCCCCCGCTGCGATCACCAGTACGCGTGGACGGCCGTGCGGCCGCGACCACCCACCCCTTTTAACCCGCTCCTGCGACACTCTGCGCTGGCCATGTGGGTGCAGTGGAAGTCTGGCTCACTAGCCTTGGCCTCCCTGCACCACATATGTAGTGTGATGTCAGGACGTGTGACATCACTGCAGCACCACCCCGGCACCCATTTGCGCCTAGAATGGCAGTGTCAGCACCTGAGGTGAGGACTCTGAGGAGAGTCCTGCTGGCTGCTGATCCACTGCTGGTATTATGATTTTATATATATATATATATATATATATATATATTTATATTTACATATATATATATATATTTATATATGTACTAGCTCACAGCCGCCCACCACCGCCAGCCATCCACCACCGCCTGCCACCCATCGCTCACCCCTGCCAGCCACCCACCACTCACCACCGCCAGCCACCCACCGCCGCCTGCCACCCATCGCTCACCCCTGCCAGCCACCCACCACTCACCGCCGCCAGCCACCTTCCGCCACCTGCAACAAATGGCGGTCACCGTCAGTGGGACCTCACCACCGCTGCCCTTGGGTGCCTCCGCCGACCACAGTCAGGTAATGTTCCCCTGCTGTCACCCACTCTCCCTGTCATTACCGTCTCTGTCCCTACTGTCACACTCTCTCTCCCTGCTGTCACTCTCGTCACTCTCTCTCCCTGTCGTTACTCTCTCTCTCTCTCTCTCTCCCTGCTGTCACTCTCGTAACTCTCTCCCTGCTGTCACTCTCGTAACTCTCTCCCTGCTGTCACTCTCGTCACTCTCTCCCTGCTGTTACTCTCGTCACTCTCCCTGTCGTTACTCTCTCTCTCTCTCTCTCTCTCTCCCTGCTGTCACTCTCGTAACTCTCTCCCTGCTGTCACTCTCATCACTCTCCCTGCTGTCACTCTTGTCACTCTCCCTGCTGTCACTCTCGTCACTCTCTCCCTGCTGTCACTCTCGTCACTCTCTCCCTGCTGTCACTCTCGTCACTCTCCCTGCTGTCACTCTCATCACTCTCTCTCCCTGTCGTTACTCTCTCTCTCGCTATCTCTCTCCCTGCTGTCGCTCTCGTCACTCTCCCTGCTGTCACTCTCGTCACTCTCTCTCCCTGTCGTTACTCTCTCTCTCTCTCCCTGCTGTCACTGTCGTTACTGTCGTCACTCTCTCACCCTGTCGTTACTCTTTCTCTCTCCCTGACGTCACTCTGGCTGTCCCTGCTGTCACAATTTCAGCTCATTCAGGGGGACATTTACTAAACAGTGATAAGAGCGGAGAAGTGAGCCAGTGGAGAAGTGGCCTCATCAACCAATCAGCAGCTCTGTATCATTTTATAGTATGCAAATTATAGATGTTACTTCAGTGCTGATTGGTTACCATGGGCAAATTCACCACTGGCTCACTTCTCCACTCTTATCACTGCTTAGTAAATGTACCCCTCAGTGTGCTACAATGTGAATGTCGGCTCATTCAGTGTGCTACAATGTGAATTTCGGCTCGTCCCGTGTGCTATAATGTGAATTTTCGGCTCAGTCAGTGTGCTACAATGTGAATTTGGCTCATTCAGTGTGCTACAATGTGAATTTGGCTCATTCAGTGTGCTACAATGTGAATTTGGCTCATTCAGTGTGCTACAATGTGAATTTGGCTCATTCAGTGTGCTACAATGTGTATTTCGGCTCATTCAGTGTGCTACAATATGAGTTTCGGCTCATTCAGTGTGCTACAATGTGAATTTGGCTCATTCAGTGTGCTACAATGTGAATTTGGCTCATTCAGTGTGCTACAATGTGTATTTCGGCTCATTCAGTGTGCTACAATATGAGTTTCGGCTCATTCAGTGTGCTACAATGTGAATTTGGCTCATTCAGTGTGCTACAATGTGAATTTCGGCTCATTCAGTGTGCTACAATGTGAATTTCGGCTCATTCAGTGTGCTACAATGTGAATTTTGGCTCATTCAGTGTGCTACAATGTGAATTTCGGCTCATTCAGTGTGCTACAATGTGAATTTTGGCTCATTCAGTGTGCTATAATGTGAATGTCGGCTCATTCAGTGTGCTACAATGTGAATTTTCGGCTCATTCATTGTGCTACAATGTGAATTTCGGCTCATTCATTGTGCTACAATGTGAATTTTGTCTCGTACCGTGTTCTATAATGTGAATTTTGGCTCGTACCGTGTGCTATAATGTGAATTTTGGCTCGTACCGTGTGCTATAAGGTGAAAGGGGCACCAGTACTAGATAGTATAAGGTGTTCTACTACACCGGACATGCCCCCTTTTGGTTGACCATACCCCTTTTTGGGGTGACCATGCCCAAAAAAGGGGTGCGCATAATTGCATCCTTGACTCTTGCATAGCCCCACTTCGAAATTTCCATTTCGACCAGTGTGTGTGTGTGTATGTATGTATGTATGTATGTATGTATGTATATATATATATATATATATATATATATACACACACATACACAGGTTGAGTCTCCCTTATCCAAAATGCGCTTGGGACCAGAGTTATTTTGGATATGGGATTTTTCCGTATTTTGGAATAATGGCATACCATAATGAGATATCATGGTGATGGGAACTAAATCTAAGCACAGAATGCATTTATGTTACATATACACCTTATACACACAGCCTGAAGGTAATTTTAGACAATATTTTTTATAACTTTGTGCATTAAACAAAGTGTGTCTACATTCCCACAATTCATTTCTGTTTCATATGCACCTTATACACACAGCCTGAGGGTCATTTAATACAATATTATTAATAACTTTGTGTATTAAACAAAGTTTGTGTACATTGAGCCATCAAAAAACAAAGGTTTCACTATCTCACTCTCACTCAAAAAAGTCTGTATTTTGGAATATTTGCATATGGGATACTCAACCTGTGTAAGTGTGTATATAATATATATATATAATATGTGTGTGTGTGTGTGTGTGTGTGTGTGTGTATATATATATATATATATATATATATGTGTGTGTGTGTGTGTGTGTGCCTCCCCAGCCAATTACCTCACCGCACGTCACTGGACTGGACTGATGTAGTTGTTGAAATCATGGCATCCAGCTTGTCTCCAAAGAGGGCTTCTCCATTGTAAGGAAGCGCCTCAATATTCTTTTTTGATTTCGCATCAGCATTTCCTTGGCGGATCCACAGCGCCCTGCGGCCTGAAATTGCCATAGCGGAGGATCTTGAACTCAGCAACCCAATATCCTTCATAGCTTCAACTAAGTGACCTTCAGCATCTTTGATATGGCCAAGAGTTAGGACTATTTCATCCCTGTCAACTGTGTCTATGTTAACAAGCAAGTTGTCAGACCATTTTTCCACAGCGTTACCTATCCACGTACAAGCAATGGTGGGCCTGAGCACCGTTCCGTTAGCCGTATATATGGATTTAAGGGTTGTTTCTAATTTACGGTCAGCTGGATCTTTTAAAGAGGCTGAACCAGGGGCAGGCAAAACAATTGTCTTAGACAGCCGAGAAACTGAGGTGTCTATCATTGGGGGAATCTCCCATTTGTGCCTGTCTATCTCAGGGAAAGGGTACGCTACACGTATCCTTCTGGGAAGGGTAAATGTCTTCTCAGGGTTAGCCCAGGATTCTGCAAAGAACGCATTCAAATCCTTTGAAGGAGGAAAAGTCACAACCTGCTTTTTATTTAATTTAAAATAATCCTCCTTTCTCTGACGTCCTAGTGGATGCTGGGTACTCCGTAAGGACCATGGGGAATAGCGGGCTCCGCAGGAGACTGGGCACTCTAAAAGAAAGATTAGGTACTATCTGGTGTGCACTGGCTCCTCCCTCTATGCCCCTCCTCCAGATCTCAGTTAGAATCTGTGCCCGGCCCGAGCTGGTTGCACACTAGGGGCTCTCCTGAGCTTCTTGAAAAGAAAGTATTTGTTAGGTTTTTTATTTTCAGTGAGATCTGCTGGCAACAGACTCACTGCTACGAGGGACTAAGGGGAGAGAAGCGAACCTACCTGCTTGCAGGTAGCTTGGGCTTCTAAGGCTACTGGACACCATTAGCTCCAGAGGGATCGAACACAGGCCCAGCCTCGGTAGTCCGGTCCCGGAGCCGCGCCGCCATCCCTCTTGCAGAGCCAGAAGCAAGAAGAGAATCCTGGAAATCGGCGGCAGAAGACTTCGGTCTTCATTAAGGTAGCGCACAGCACTGCAGCTGTGCACCATTGCTCCCTATGCACACCACACACTCCGGTCACTGATGGGTGCAGGGCGCTGGGGGGGGCGCCCTGGGCTGCAATTTGAGTACCTTACAATGGCGAACAGCACATAATATAGTCAAATAAACTATATATGTGCAAATTCCCCTGCCATAAACTACATATTAAAGCGGGAGAAGTCCGCCGAGAAAGGGGCGGAGCTATCTCCCTCAGCACACTATCGCCATTTTCTCTTCACAGCTCAGCTGGAAGACAGCTCCCCAGGCTCTCCCCTGTAGTTTTCAGGCTCAAAGGGTTAAAAAGAGAGGGGGGGCAAAACTGTAATGTAAAGCAGCTATAGGGAAAATCACTTGTCTTAGTGTAAATCCCTGATTAAATAGCGCTGTGGTGTGTGCTGGCATACTCTCTCTCTGTCTCCCCAAAGGACTTCTGTGGGGTCCTGTCCTCAGTCAGAGCATTCCCTGTGTGTGTGCGGTGTGTCGGTACGGCTGTGTCGACATGTTTGATGAGGAGGCTTATGTGGAGGCGGAGCAGGTGCCGATAAATGTGATGTCACCCCCTGCGGGACCGACACCAGAGTGGGTGGATATGTGGAAGGTATTAACCGACAGTGTCAACTCCTTACA
Source organism: Pseudophryne corroboree (assembly GCF_028390025.1). Taxonomy (NCBI): domain Eukaryota; kingdom Metazoa; phylum Chordata; class Amphibia; order Anura; family Myobatrachidae; genus Pseudophryne; species Pseudophryne corroboree. The sequence continues at coordinate 341,917,954 of NC_086454.1, forward strand.
TAAAAGGCTGGATGACGTAACAGCCGTGGGACAGCCGGCTTCTCAGCCCGCGCCTGCCAGGCGTCTCAAAGGCCATTAGGGGCTCAAAAACGCCCGCTACCTCACATGGCAGACACAGATGTCGACACGGAGTCTGACTCCAGTGTCGACGAGGATGAGACATATGCACAATCCACTAGGGGCATCCGTTGCATGATTACGGCAATGAAAAATGTGTTACAGATTTCTGACATTAACCCAAGTACCACTAAAAAGGGTATTATGTTTGGGGAGAAAAAGCAGTCAGTGTTTTTTCCCCCATCAGATGAGTTGAATGAAGTGTGTGAAGAAGCGTGGGCTTCCCCCGATAAGAAACTGGTAATTTCTAAAAAGTTACTGATGGCGTACCCTTTCCCGCCAGAGGATAGGTCACGTTGGGAGATATCCCCTAGGGTGGATAAGGCGCTCACATGTTTGTAAAAAAAGGTGGCACTGCCGTCTCAGGATACGGCCGCCTTGAAGGAGCCTGCTGATAGAAAGCAGGAGGCAACCCTGAAGTCTGTATATATACACTCAGGTACTATACTGAGACCTGCAATTGCCTCACCATGGAGGTGTAGTGCTGCTGCAGCGTGGTCTGATACCCTGTCAGATAATATTGATGCCTCGACAGGAATACTATTTTGCTAACCATAGAGCATATTAAAGACGTCGTCTTATATATGAGGGATGCACAGAGGGATATTTGCCGGCTGGCATACAGAATTAATGCAATGTCTATTCTGCCAGGAGGGTATTATGGACCCGGCAGTGGACAGGTGATGCTGATTCAAAAAGGCACATAGAGGTTCTGCCTTATAAGGGTGAGGAATTGTTTGGGGATGGTCTCTCGGACCTCGTATCCACAGCAACAGCTGGGAAGTACACATTTTTACCTCAGGTTCGCTCACAGCCTAAGAAAGCACCGTATTATCAGGTACAGTCCTTTCGGCCTCAGAAAAGCAAGTGGGTCAAAGGTGCTTCCTTTCTGCTCAGAGGCAAGGGAAGAGGGAAAAAGCTGCACCAGACAGCCAGTTCCCAGGATCAAAAATCTTCCCCCGCTTCCTCTAAGTCCATCGCATGACGCTGAGGCTCCACAGGCGGAGCCAGGTGCGGTGGGGGCGCGTCTCCGGAACTTCAGCGACCAGTGAGCTCGCTCACAGGTGGATCCCTGGGTTCTACAAGTAGTATCACAGGGATACAAGCTGGAGTTCGAGGCGACTCCCCCTCGCCGTTACCTCAAATCAGCCTTGCCTGCTGCCCTCAGAGAAAGGGAGGTAGTACTGGCGGCAATTCACAAGCTGTATCTTCAGCAGGTGATAATCAAGGTACCCCTCCTTCAACAGGGACGGGGTTACTATTCCACAATGTTTGTGGTACCGAAACCAGACGGTTTGGTAAGACCCATTCTAAATTTGAAATCCTTGAATATTTATATAAAAAAGTTCAAGTTCGAAATGGAATCGCTCAGGGCGGTTATTGCAAGCCTGGAAGAGGGGGATTTTATGGTGTCATTGGACACCAAGGATGCTTACCTGCATGTCCCCATTTACCCACCCCACCAGGAGTACCTCAGGTTTGTGGTACAGGGCTGTCATTACCAATTCCAGACGTTGTCGTTTGGTCTGTCCACGGAACCGCAGATATTTACCAAGGTGTGACAGGACGGTACCGTACCAAAGCACTCGCCGCTTTCGCGTCCCGTTGACTGCGCACAGACTGGAAGGTCAAGCCGTACGAGGCCTGACCACATAGGGGATTCCCGCTTACCGTCAGTAACCGCCTGTCACTGACTCAACCCACTGCGCTGTGGGTGGGTTCTTGCTGCCACTACCAAACTCCTAACCTGCCGTGGCGTTTGGAACCACGGTTCTGCTCTGTATGTGCCGACGCACTGCTTTACCACACCTGTGTGGTGCTGACGAATCCCCACTAGCCACTTGCTAGGCCTCTACCGGTAGCTGGCGGAAAGCGGAGCTTGGAGACGCTAGGTGCTTCCCTGGACAGCCGGGGGACGGGGCTAGGTTTGGCCTAACCCTGTTGGTCACAAGATGAAGCAGTCTTCTTGAGGCAAAGATGTTTATTGCTCAACAACCTTTAAAAAGGCTCCTCCCTATTGCTAGGGGCAACAGCATACAATCAGATGTTTTCAGCAGAATAAGATGGAATAATACACCCTCCTATGGGCCAACTGCCCTCCTTTTATCCCTCTCCAAGACCCCTTACCACAGGGGGGAAGCCCGCCCTGTGGTGCACGACCAATCAACGTTTACCCATGAGCTGTGCATGCTTTGGTCTCATGCACAGCTAACATTGTCCCCTATGGACAGTGGGGAGTGGTCGATCTCCTTTGACTCTCCCATCTTGGAGAATCAGGATACTCCCCGATGCCGTTCAGTCTGGCTGGGGGGAAGTTTTCCCTCCTAAACTGACTTCCAGAAACCTGCCCGGGACCCATCTCACTGCCTGCAGCCTGGATTTGGGCTCCAGAGCTGGGCAGCCTGGCTCCCCGGTCCAGGTCTCTAGTCCACTACGGCTGATCTCCATTGAGCTCCAAGAAACCACTCAGCTTGTTTCATAGCTGAGCTGCTTCTCTTTCTCCCTGTGCCCCTTGGAAATGTGAGGCTGGATGGGAAAGCATTCCGTTTTTGGGGAAAAGGTCTGGGAGAATCCATCAGCCTGCACAGCCATGGATTCCCCCCTCCTGGGACACAAGTGCAATTTACCTTTAAATACATCACATTTAAATCACACTGTACATTTCCCTTTAAATATACACTGAGCCTGTGCCCTGCACAGACTCTACATACTCAGGCACTGCAGTGCCTTACAACACACTGTATGTCATTACATTTTTTTACACAATGTCTTGTTGTTTAACTACTGTGCCCAGCGCTCAGCGCTGGGCTTCCCTAGCCCTGCAGCCTGGCTGCTAGGGCTCTCTCTCAGTGCTGGAGGTATGGGGCTGGCTTCCCCCATCCTCCAGCCTGCCTTCCTGCCTCTGGGGTCCAGGGAGCTGGCTCTCCCTGTCCCCCCAGTGTGGCACTACTCAGTGGCCTCACCGCACAGTGCGGCGCACCTCCCTTTTCCGAAGCCCAGCAGCCCGGGACACTTGTCCCGGCCGCTGTGGCTCTGTGTCTGTTGTAGCGCTGAGGTGCCGGGAGCGTAGCTCCCGGACCCCAGCGCTCACCATCCTGCTCACCCCCGCCGCTAGGGAGCCGGCTAGCCCGGTCCCCCATGAGCGGCGCACTGTGGTGGCCTCGCCGCGCAGGGAGCCGGCTGGCCCGGTCCCCTGTATGCGGCGCTCAGATCAGTGTCTCGCCGCAGCGTCCGGCAGGGAGCCGGGCTGCGGCGCAGCCCCCTTGCCGCCCAGCAGCCCGGGACGTCCGTCCCGGCTGCCGCGGTTGGCCACCTCCAACGGGCTGAGGCGCCGGGAGCAGAGCTCCCGGCCCCCAGCGGCGGCACACACAGAGAGCACTGCAGCGGGAGCCGAGCTCCCAGCCGCAGCGGCTCACCCTTCTCCCCGGCGCGCATACAGTTGGTGCGCCCGGGGCTTCACTGACCGCTGCCGGGAGCGTAGCTCCCGGACTCCGGCGGCCAGCGGCTGCCCTCTCCCCCGGCGCGCACACTCTGCTGAGCGCGCCGGGGGCTGCCCTCACTGCCGTGGTCTCCGGAGAGGTCCGGGACCACAGCACATTTAAAAAATACATTTCTTTAAAACAGTTTTTGTACATTTTTAAATATGGCGCCAAGCGCCCATTGACTGGTTAAAATGGCGTCGGGCACTAGGGGTTAACCCCTTCAGTGCTGCGGCCATTTCCCTCGTGGTTGGGGCTCTCCGGCCACACTCCTCCCCCCCATTCAAGCGGGTCAACCAGGGACCCATGTCCCAACGATTTGGGTCCTGGTCCCGCAGTCCGTTGGGGTGAAGGGGACGCTACCTGGGGGGTGTAGGCTCTGGCCTAGACAGTTCATCCATAGTGTAGTGGGCCTCTCTTCGTGGGTGCACAATGTTCAAATAGTCCACCTGAAGTCCAAGTTCAAGGCTCCACCACAAAAGTCTGTCCAATTCCCCCAAGGTAGGTCGCAGCCACCTAACTGGTAGGTGGTAAGTCACCACGGTGGGGGGCCGGTTACAAACAAGTGCCACCCACGGTGTCCCAACTGTGGCATACCCCACCTCCCACAATAGCAGTATACTGCTCAACCAGGCCACAGGGTGCTCCTGCCCATATGGCTCTTTCTGGCTCGGTACTGCTCCCAGTCCATGCAGTGGCGCAATAGTTCGTAACACACAGTCCTGTTCAAGAATGTGCGCCATCAGCACTGTAGCGGGTACCCGAGCCTCCTTCAATGACTGGAATGCCAACTCACAAGTGGGTGCAAAGTCCACTGACTTGGGAATGCCCTTCCTAGCCATCTCTGTCAAGGGGTTCACTACAGGACTAAAGTCAATGACAACATGTCCGTAGGGCCTTACAGGTTCTAAGGTCAGTACCTGTCTGGGTGATGTGGGTCGGGGACAGCCTCTGGTTGCCTCCACCCCCTCTGGTTTGGGCCTACCCCTGTCTCCTCCCAAGGGTGCCCCAGGCACTGCACCTCCGTCATACCTATCTGGCAACTGTCTGCCCTAACTGTCAGACCTGCCCTCCAATCCTCCTCTGTCGACCTATGACTCGGGAAACCTACCCTGTCACCTAGGCCTACTCCTTCCTCCTCATCTGCTACCTGTGCCACAGTGATGGCGGCCAGACCACCAGCCTCTGGATCCTGTGTGGCATCCACTACAGGGAGGCTGCGTGTCTTCCCCGATCTACTGCGCACAGGCAGGGGACCTGCTATGTCCACAGCAACTTGCTGCAAGGGTTCTCCTATGGGCAGAGGCCCAGAGACAACACATCCGCTGGAGTGCCCCGGCTGCCAACGCATGGCACCAGCCTTACAGTTGGTCTGGGCATCATCCGACATTCCAGACCAGGGTAAGCTCTGTGTCAGGCACTTCAGGGTACGGTCTGTCTCCGGGTTACTGTCCAAAGGGGTTTCGCTGGCAACCGACACCGGTTGCGCAGGAACGTTCCCGGAGGGGACCAGTTGGACACATTCCCTATCTGGTCTATCCCCTCCCACTTTCCTGGCTACCCTGTACCTTAACCCTTCCCGCCAGGTCAAACTCCCTGCTCCAACCCTGTCAAGGCCGCTGCCAGAGTGGCGCCTCATGCCTTTCGGGGATGGGTCAGAGAGTTGAGCCTCCCTAAACTCCTGCCTGTGGCCCTCAATCTCTCCTAAATTGGGACACACTACAGGGGGATCTAGGTGGGGACTACTAGGATCAGTCTGGTAGGGGTCAGTCATGGAAAAGTCAGTGTGGTTTCTCATACTCACCGCCGGAGTTGGCAAACCACTTGGGTCAGGAGCATCATTGGGCACCCCCACAGGATCAAACTAGCTGGAACCGACATCCTCTGCGTTGCTAGGGGATGTGGGCATACCAGAGGAAAAAGGCATGCGGGGTCGATGTGCTGATCTAGCCGCTGTAATCTTTTCCTCTGGGCTGGTTGATGCTGTGGTTGGCTGTGCTGGCAGTTGTCTAGCAGCTGTAGTCTTTTCCTCTGTGCTGGGCTGTGCTGGAGTAGCTGATGTCAACGGTGGTTTTGGAACTTGACTCCGGGGAATGGCGCCAACAAACGTAGTGACGATCCCACCACCCAGATCATTTCCTAGGACCACATCAGTTGGGAGACCATCCATGACGGCAACTTCTCGCAACTCTGGTCCAGCTCCCCAGTCCAGGTAGACTCTTGCCATGGGAACCGCTTTTTCTGTTCCTTGTGCCAGGGTGACCGTGGCAGTGCGACCCTGCAATACTGCAGCAGGATCTATAAGGTGGGGGCTCACCACAGTGATTGAGGCCCCAGAGTCTCTTAGGCCTTCTCCCTGCAGGGGTCCCACGTGGACTGGCTGCAGGTGCCTCCACATGTTGTGTAGGGGCTGTTTGGCCATGCAGGTGACTCTCTCCGCAGAGTGCACCTGTCTCTCGCCACACTCCATCGGACTGACTGGAGGGGGAACAGTCTCTGTAGGCTCATCTCCTCTCGTCAAACAAGCGATCCGGGCTCCAGCACTCGGATTTGGGGCACGAGTCTGGGGTGCTTGGGATGCAGGACAGTTCATCCTCAGATGTCCGATTTTCCCACAGCCGTAGCACTTCTTCTCCAGTCGTGGCACCGATGATCTCTGATCATTTGCAGGGACGCTGCGGTGCGGTTGCTGGCTAAGAGCACCCGGGTTGGAAGATGCTTGTCTTTGGAGGTGATGAGTTGAAGAGGGGGGTCCCCTTGGTGGTACAGTCTGTTGGAGCTGGCTGCTGGCGGGGCGCTTCTGCCCCCGTGGCCGAATTGCCACATATTTGTCGGCTAATTGGGCAGCCATTTTTAAGCTGGGTGGCTCCCGATCTAGCACCCACTCCTTCACTTCTTGGGCGCACCTGCGGTAGAACTGCTCCCTGCAGATCAGGTCGATCAGTGCGTCCCATGTAGTGGCTTCCGAATCCTTCACCCACTTTACCACGTACTGCCGCAGCTGGTTGGCGAACTGCTCATGGGTGCTGCTAGGATTCTTGGGCAAGTCTCTGAACTTCTTCCTGTAAGACTCTGGAGTGATGAAGAATCGCTGGAGGAGGGCCTTCGCGACTTCGTCGTAGTTCCCACAGTCCTCCGTCGCCACTCCTCGATAGGCCTCCAAGGCCTCTCCATGCAGAGTGGGCACAAGGTGTCTCACCCACTCTGACTTGGGTAGATCGTGTAGTTTGCAAGTCCTTTCAAAAACTTGTAAATGTCCATCAATGTCCCCATCACTGTCTGCAAACTTGGCAAACTGAATGCGTCCCGATCTGTGTACAACAGCTGACAACGGCTCCCGGGGTACCACGGCCTGTGGTGCCCGCTCATCACGCCACATCTGGATGATGATCAAGCGCTCTTGCTCCGTTGCCCGTAACCCCAATTCCACTAGCCGATCTGCTAGGGTATCCGGGCCGCCCCCCCTGGGACGTTGGGATCCTAGCCCTGCTAGGGATTGCTGGGAAACATTGCTGCTGTGAGAGAGGGCGGGGCTTGTGGTTCTCACCGGTTCTGTACGAAGATCCACTGGTGGGCCGTCCTCTGCGATGCTGACGCCGTCAGTGATCTCCACCTCCGCCCGATGAGACTCCTCCACGCTCCTGAGCGCCGCCTTCATGACGCTTCTGGACGCGTTGGAAGGGATATCCACACCCTTCCCCTGGCATACGATCTCCAGATCATCCTTGGACATTCCGCTGAATTCCGCCATCTTGTGCGTCCTCCTGCGCTGCAGTTACTCCTCTCCTGAGTAACTCGGCTTCTCCAATCAGGTGATGAAAAGCCGCCTGGTATTATCCCACCACTATGCCACCAATTTCTGTGACAGGACGTACCGTACGAAAGCACTCGCCGCTTTCACGTCCCGTTGACTGCGCACAGACTGGAAGGTCAAGCCGTACGAGGCCTGACCACATAGGGGATTCCCGCTTACCGTCAGTAACCGCCTGTTACTGACTCCACCCACTGCGCTGTGGGTGGGTTCTCGCTGCCACCACCAAACTCCTAACCTGCCATGGCATTTGGAACCACGGTTTTGCTCTGTATGTGCCGACGCACTGCTTTACCACACCTGTGTGGTGCTGACGAATCCCCACTAGCCACTTGCTAGGCCTCTACCGGTAGCTGGCGGAAGGCGGAGCTTGGAGACGCTAGGTGCTTCCCTGGACAGCCGGAGGACGGGGCTAGGTTTGGCCTAACCCTGTTGGTCACAAGATGAAGCAGTCTTCTTGAGGCAAAGATGGTTATTGCTCAATAACCTTTAAAAAGGCTCCTCCCTATTGCTAGGGGCAACAGCATACAATCAGATGTTTTCAGCAGAATAAGATGGAATAATACACCCTCCTATGGGCCAACTGCCCTCCTTATATTCCTCTCCAAGACCCCTTACCACAGGGGGGAAGCCCGCCCTGTGGTGCACAACCAATCAACGTTTACCCATGAGCTGTGCATGCTTTGGTCTCATGCACAGCTAACATTGTCCCCTATGGACAGTGGGGAGTGGTCGATCTCCTTTGACTCTCCCATCTTGGAGAATCAGGATGCTCCTCGGTGCCGTTCAGTCTGGCTGGGGGGAAGTTTTCCCTCCTAAACTGACTTCCAGAAACCTGCCCGGGACCCATCTCACTGCCTGCAGCCTGGATTTGGGCTCCAGAGCTGGGCAGCCTGGCTCCCCGGTCCAGGTCTCTAGTCCACTACAGCTGATCTCCATGGAGCTCCAAGAAACCACTCAGCTTGTTTCATAGCTGAGCTGCTTCTCTTTCTCCCTGTGCCCCTTGGAAATGTGAGGCTGGATGGGAAAGCATTCCGTTTTTGGGGAAAAGGTCTGGGAGAATCCATCAGCCTGCACAGCCATGGATCCCCCCCTCCTGGGACACAAGTGCAATTTACCTTTAAATACATCACATTTAAATCACACTGTACATTTCCCTTTAAATATACACTGAGCCTGTGCCCTGCACAGACTCTACATACTCAGGCACTGCAGTGCCTTACAACACACTGTAAGTCATTAAATTTTTTTACACAATGTCTTGTTGTTTAACTACTGTGCCCAGCACTCAGCGCTGGGCTTCCCTAGCCCTGCAGCCTGGCTGCTAGGGCTCTCTCTCAGTGCTGGAGGTATGGGGCTGGCTTCCCCCATCCTCCAGCCTGCCTTCCTGCCTCTGGGGTCCAGGGAGCTGGCTCTCCCAGTCCCCCCAGTGTGGCAATACTCAGTGGCCTCACCGCACAGTGCGGCGCACCCCCCTTTTCCGAAGCCCAGCAGCCCGGGACACTTGTCCTGGCCGCTATGGCTCTAGGTCTGTTGTAGCGCTGAGGTGCCCGGACCCCAGCGCTCACCATCCTGCTCACCCCCGCTGCTAGGGAGCCGGCTAGCCCGGTCCCCCATGAGCGGCGCACTGTGGTGGCCTCGCCGCGCAGGGAGCCGGCTGGCCCGGTCCCCTGTATGCGGCGCTCAGATCAGTGTCTCGCCGCAGCATCCGGCAGGGAGCCGGGCTGCGGCGCACCCCCCTTGCCGCCCAGCAGCCCGGGACATCCGTCCCGGCTGCCGCGGCTGGCCACCTCTGACGGGCTGAGGCGCCGGGAGCAGAGCTCCCGGCCCCCAGCGGCGGCACACACAGAGAGCACTGCAGCGGGAGCCGAGCTCCCAGCCGCAGCGGCTCACCCTTCTCCCCGGCGCGCACACAGTTGGTGCGCCCGGGGCTTCACTGACCGCTGCCGGGAGCGGAGCTCCCGAACTCCGGCGGCCAGCGGCTGCCCTCTCCCCTGGCGCGCACACTCTGCTGAGCGTGCCGGGGGCTGCCCTCACTGCCGTGGTCTCCGGAGAGGTCCGGGACCACGGCACATTTAAAAAATACATTTCTTTAAAACAGTTTTTGTACATTTTTAAATATGGCGCCAAGCGCCCATTGTCTGGTTAAAATGGCGCCGGGCACTAGGGGTTAACCCCTTCAGTGCTGCGGCCATTTCCTTCGTGGTTGGGGCTCTCCGGCCACACTCCTCCCCCCCCATTCAAGCGGGTCAACCAGGGACCCATGTCCCAACGATTTGGGTCCTGGTCCCGCAGTCCGTTGGGGTGAAGGGGACGCTACCTGGGGGGTGTAGGCTCTGGCCTAGACAGTTCATCCATAGTGTAGTGGGCCTCTCTTCGTGGGTGCACAATGTTCAAATAGTCCACCTGAAGTCCAAGTTCAAGGCTCCACCACAAAAGTCTGTCCAATTCCCCCAAGGTAGGTTGCAGCCACCTAACCGGTAGGTGGTAAGTCACCACGGTGGGGGGCCGGTTACAAACAGGTGCCACCCACGGTGTCCCAACTGTGGCATACCCCACCTCCCACAATAGCAGTATACTGCTCAACCAGGCCACAGGGTGCTCCTGCCCATATGGCTCTTTCTGGCTCGGTACTGCTCCCAGTCCGTGCAGTGGCGCAATAGTTCGTAACACACAGTCCTGTTCAAGAATGTGCGCCATCAGCACTGGAGCGGGTACCCGAGCCTCCTTCAATGACTGGAATGCCAACTCGCAAGCGGGTGCAAAGTCCACTGACTTGGGAATGCCCTTCCTAGCCATCTCTGTCAAGGGATTCACTACAGGACTAAAGTCAATGACATGTCCGTAGGGCCTTACAGGTTCTAAGGTCAGTACCTGTCTGGGTGATGTGGGTCGGGGACAGCCTCTGGTTGCCTCCACCCCCTCTGGTTTGGGCCTACCCCTGTCTCCTCCCACATGGTGCCCCAGGCACTGCACCTCCGTCATACCTATCTGGCAACTGTCTGCCCTAACTGTCACCGCCAGCCACCCACCGCCGCCTGCCACCCATCGCTCACCCCTGCCAGCCACCCACCAGTCACCGCCGCCAGCCACCTTCCGCCACCTGCAACAAATGGCGGTCACCGTCAGTGGGACCTCACCACCGCTGCCCTTGGGTGCCTCCGCCGACCACAGTCAGGTAATATTCCCCTGCTGTCACCCACTCTCCCGGTCATTACCGTCTCTGTCCCTACTGTCACACACTCTCTCCCTGCTGTCACTCTCATCACTCTCGTCACTCTCTCTACCTGTCGTTACTCTCTCTCTCTCCCTGCTGTCACTCTCGTAACTCTCTCCCTGCTGTCACTCTCGCAACTCTCTCCCTGCTGTCACTCTCGTCACTCTCTCCCTGCTGTTACTCTCGTCACTCTCCCTGTCGTTACTCTCTCTCTCCCTGCTGTCACTCTCGTAACTCTCTCCCTGCTGTCACTCTCGTAACTCTCTCCCTGCTGTCACTCTCGTCACTTTCTCCCTGCTGTCACTCTCGTCACTTTCTCCCTGCTGTCACTCTCGTCACTCTCCCTGCTGCCACTCTCGTCACTCTCCCTGCTGTCACTCTCGTCACTCTCCCTGCTGTCACTCTCATCACTCTCTCTCCCTGTCGTTACTCTCTCTCTCTCTCTCTCTCCCTGCTGTTACTCTCGTAATTCTCTCCCTGCTGTCACTCTCATCACTCTCTCCCTGCTGTCACTCTCGTCACTCTCCCTGCTGTCACTCTCGTCACTCTCTCTCCCTGTCGTTACTCTCTCTCTCTCTCTGCTGTCACTGTCGTTACTGTCGTCACTCTCTCACCCTGTCGTTACTCTTTCTCTCTCCCTGACGTCACTCTGGCTGTCCCTGCTGTCACAATTTCAGCTCATTCAGGGGGACATTTACTAAACAGTGATAAGAGCGGAGAAGTGAGCCAGTGGAGAAGTGGCCTCATCAACCAATCAGCAGCTCTGTATCATTTTATAGTATGCAAATTATAGATGTTACTTCAGTGCTGATTGGTTACCATGGGCAAATTCACCACTGGCTCACTTCTCCGCTCTTATCACTGCTTAGTAAATGTCCCCCTCAGTGTGCTACAATGTGAATTTCGGCTCATTCAGTGTGCTACAATGTGAATTTCGGCTCATTCAGTGTGCTACAATGTGAATTTGGCTCATTCAGTGTGCTACAATGTGAATTTCAGCTCTTTCAGTGTGCTACAATGTGAATTTTGGCTCATTCAGTGTGCTACAATGTGAATTTCGGCTCATTCAGTGTGCTACAATGTGAATTTTGGCTCATTCAGTGTGCTACAATGTGAATTTTGGCTCATTCAGTGTGCTATAATGTGAATTTGGCTCATTCAGTGTGCTACAATGTGAATTTGGCTCATTCAGTGTGCTACAATGTGAATTTCGGCTCATTCAGTGTGCTACAATGTGAATTTTGGCTCATTCAGTGTGCTATAATGTGAATTTGGCTCATTCAGTGTGCTACAATGTGAATTTTGGCTCATTCAGTGTGCTATAATGTGAATTTAGCTCATTCAGTGTGCTACAATGTGAATTTGGCTCATTCAGTGTGCTACAATGTGAATTTCGGCTCATTCAGTGTGCTACAATGTGAATTTCGGCTCATTCAGTGTGCTACAATGTGAATTTCGGCTCATTCAGTGTGCTACAATGTGAATTTCGGCTCATTCAGTGTGCTATAATGTGAATTTGGCTCATTCAGTGTGCTACAATGTGAATTTGGCTCATTCAGTGTGCTACAATGTGAATTTCGGCTCATTCAGTGTGCTACAATGTGAATTTGGCTCATTCAGTGTGCTATAATGTGAATTTGGCTCATTCAGTGTGCTACAATGTGAATTTGGCTCATTCAGTGTGCTACAATGTGAATTTCGGCTCATTCAGTGTGCTACAATGTGAATTTTGGCTCATTCAGTGTGCTATAATGTGAATTTGGCTCATTCAGTGTGCTACAATGTGAATTTTGGCTCATTCAGTGTGCTATAATGTGAATTTAGCTCATTCATTGTGCTACAATGTGAATTTAGCTCATTCAGTGTGCTACAATGTGAATTTCGGCTCATTCAGTGTGCTACAATGTGAATTTCGGCTCATTCAGTGTGCTACAATGTGAATTTCGGCTCATTCAGTGTGCTACAATGTGAATTTGGCTCATTCAGTGTGCTACAATGTGAATTTTGGCTCATTCAGTGTGCTACAATGTGAATTTCGGCTCATTCAGTGTGCTATAATGTGAATTTGGCTCATTCAGTGTGCTACAATGTCAATTTGGCTCATTCAGTGTGCTACAATGTGAATTTGGCTCATTCAGTGTGCTACAATGTGAATTTGGCTAATTCAGTGAGCTACAATGTAAATTTGGCTCATTCAGTGTGCTACAATGTGAATTTCGGCTCATTCAGTGTGCTATAATGTGAATTTTGGCTCATTCAGTGTGCTACAATATGAGTTTCGGCTCATTCAGTGTGCTACTGTTAGGGTCTCCTGCCCTGTGCTGCCACGTCGTCATGGCAACCGGGAGACAAGTGCTAGCGGAATAACCTGAGCGCAGCTGATACTCCGGTTCGGGTCTTTTGCTGTGCAGTGGTTACAGGTAGGGGATCCGGTGCTGGTTTTTGAGCTCACAGTCTGTGAGGTCTGAGTGGGGCGTGGACAGCACCTGCTTTATAAGGCCTCTTTTCAGGTTAAGCAGATGCTGCTGAATCTTTGTTGGTTAGTCAGTTGCTGAAAGTTAGCCAGTACTGTGTAGCTTTGTATTTGTTTGTTGCTTACTGCAAATAGGCCTGGGGATTTGGTATTACACTCTGCCAATCCAGACCTAGCAGTAAGACTGGAGTCAGTCGTTTAACTTGCTGGGGTTCTGTTACTACTCTGTGAACTTAGCAAGTTTGCGGCTGTATTCTAAGACTTGCCTGTATAATCCTGTCTCACTGTGCTAGGTGTCAGGGGTCAGTTTAGTGGCAGTAAGCTGAACCTGTGCACTGCAAGTGAGAATTAGGATTGTGGAGACTCTCCTTGTGTCTATCATTCCATCTCTGACCAAGGAGTTTACTGCCACACCCGTTGGTAACCCTTTAGGGTTTTGCTGTTGCCCTTAGCAACAGCATTTCGGGTTCTCTATGTATTAAAACACAACATCTTGCTTTTCCCATCTGAGCATTTCTCATACAAGGGAGATACCCAGTTCCTTAGCCTCTGGGCTTCTCTGTTCACTTTGTGTGTATTTTGTTACCCTATCACCTTCTGTGTACGTTATGTCATATTCCCCAGTCTGTCTGTAAGTCCATTTGTTTTGCATACCTATCCGTTCAGACACCAGTACATTCCTGCAGGCACTGGTGTGCATAACAGTTCAAACACCAGTACATTCCTGCAGGCACTGGAGTGCATAACAGTTCTGACACCAGTACTTTCCTGCAGGCACTGGTGTGCATAACATATTCAGCAGCCAAATACTCCTGTTGAAATTTTGTGGGAATATGGAGCATACCCCTCAAAATACGTTGCAACAGGTGGTCGATCAGGTGCAGGTCCTGACTCGACAATTTAATGATCTGTCCATTAAAATGCACACCTCCCAGGCTGCTGGCGGAGCTCCCGCAGCAGCAGCACCTGCAGGGGTTAAGGAGCCGAAAGTAAATCTCCCGGATCGTTTTTCTGGAGATCGCTCGCAGTTCTTTTGTTTCAAGGAGAGCTGCAAGCTATACTTCCGGCTTAGGCCTCAGTCTTCTGGGTCGGAGATTCAGCGGGTGGGCATAGTGATTTCCTTGCTACAAGGAGACCCACAGGTCTGGGCATATGGGTTGCAGCCTGACTGTCCATCGCTTAAAAGTGTTGATGCTTTTTTTACGGCACTGGGCATGTTGTATGATGACCCTGACAAGACGGCCTCAGCCGAGGCTCTGATTTCGATCCTTAAGCAAGGGCGAAGGCCAGTTGAGATTTACTGTACGGAGTTTCGGAGGTTGGCCCATGATACCCAGTGGAATGACCCAGCCCTGAGACACCAGTACCGAAGAGGTCTTTCTAACCAGATAAAGGACCAACTGGTACAATATCCCTTGCCTGATAGCTTGGATCAGCTCATGCAGTTATCCATCCGGGTGGATAGACGGCTGAGAGAGCGTAGGCTTGAAAGGGAGACTGAGATTTCCTTCCTTCCCAAGGGAACCTCAGACTCTGAGAAATTTTCCGAGGAGCCTATGCAGATTGGGGCTACCCGCCTCTCCTCGCGTGAGAAGACGCGGAGGAGACAGCAGGGGTTGTGTTTGTACTGTGGGAATAAAGGTCATGTGGTAGTATCATGTCCAGAAAAGCCGGAAAACTTCAGGGCCTGAGGGTGATGGGAAATATCCTGTCAGGCCAGAAGTCAGAATTTCCCAAGAAGACTTTTATCATTCCGGTGACCTTGAAGATCCTCGGTCAAACTGTCAAGACTGAGGCCTTTGTGGACAGTGGGGCCGACGGGGTTTTTATGGACCGCCAATTCGCCCTGAAACACTCTGTTCCCTTAATACCCTTGGCATCGGAAATTGAGATTTGTGGGTTAAACGGGGAACCATTATCCCAAGGTAAAATTACCTCTTGCACTAGCCAGATTTCTTTGTTTATTGGAGCCACACACTCTGAAAAATTGTCCTTTTATGTGACTGTCTGTACTTTTGCCCCATTGGTGTTGGGGTTACCCTGGTTAAGGGCCCACAATCCTCAATTTGACTGGGTCTCTGGGGAGATTCTTAGTTGGGGTACTGATTGTTTCAGGAGTTGCTTGAGCCTTCCAGTCAGGCTCTCGCAGCTAAGTTTGCCAGGATTGCCAGGGTGTTATGCAGATTTTGCGGACGTGTTCTCCAAAAAAGTTGCAGAGGTACTACCTCCCCATCGCCCCTATGACTGTGCCATTGATTTGTTGCCAAATGCTAAGCTTCCCAAGAGCAGGTTGTACTCCCTGTCACGTCCTGAGACTCAGGCTATGGCAGAGTACATTCAGGAGAACTTGGCTAAGGGAATTATCAGACCTTCACAGTCTCCAGTTGGGTCGGGGTTCTTCTTCGTGGGTAAAAAGGACGGTTCGTTGCGACCCTGCATCGACTTCAGGGAATTGAACCGTATCACGATTAAAAACTCATACCCACTGCCTCTCATTTCGGTCTTGTTTGACCAGCTTCGTACTGCCACCATTTTTTCTAAGATTGACCTACGCGGTGCGTACAATCTAATCCGAATAAGAGAGGGGGATGAATGGAAGACTGCCTTTAATACCCACTCAGGGCATTATGAATATTTGGTGATGCCTTTTGGGCTCTGTAATGCCCCGGCAGTCTTCCAGGATTTCATGAATGATGTGCTCAGGGAATATTTGGATAGATTCTTAGTTGTATACTTAGATGACATCCTAATTTTCTCCCATTCCCTGGAGGAACATCGGAAGCATGTACGCTTAGTCCTCCAGAAACTCAGAGACCACCGGCTTGGGGCGAAGCTGGAGAAGTGCGAATTTGAAGTTCAGCAAATCGCATTTCTAGGATATATTATCTCCCCAGAAGGTTTCCAAATGGAGGGTTCCAAGGTACAGGCAGTCCTGGATTGGGTGCAGCCCACTAGTTTGAA